>NC_057812.1:78796826-78972276 GCF_018294505.1 Triticum aestivum
TCTTCTATACCAGATTCGCACTAGAACCTCCCTCAATACCTCGAGCATGTGTGTCCTTTGCACTCGCCTTTTCTTCCACATCAAGAGTACCAATGAGATCCGGAACGGAAAACTACTACCTCTTATGCTTCAGTAAGGTAGCAAAGTTCCTCCATGAAGGAGGAAGCTTAGTGATGATGCCTCCGGCAACAAACTTGTCCGGTAGCATACAATTGAAGTGATCAAGTTCTCTAGCAAATGACTATATCTCATGAGCTTGCTCAACCACGGAGCGCTCTTCAGTCATCCTGTAATCATAGAATTGCTCCATGATGTACAGCTCAGTGCCAGCATCCGAGACCCTAAACTTGGCGTCGAGTGCATCCCACATATCTTTTCCATTATCAATTGACGCATAAGCATCAACTATGTTCTCACCAAGAACACTCAAGAGAGCAGCCTTAAATAGAGTATCCATTTTCCGAAAAGCTTGTGCCTGTTGAGCATCAAGCTCTCCTTCAGGTTTGCCAAGAGTGGCGTCATAGCAACTCATGGTTTGAAACCATAAGACTGCTCTCACACGCCACCTCTTATAGTGGATAACCTCACACATAGGAGGTTTCATGGAAGCAGCAAAACCACTCGGGGTAAATTACCTATAATAAGGTTTTTGGATTGTTGGATATATGAGCAATTTACCAAATAATTTTATTAGCAGAAATACGAGATAAAGCACGATTAGCATAGCAGTGATAAAACAAGTCATGCAATTTGACAAAGAGAAGATAAACATCATCTTCATATATGAACTGTAACTAAACATATCTAGAGCAGACAGTATAGCAAGTTGCATATATGAAATGGAGCCTAACATATCTACGGCAGACACTAGAATAAGGAACTGCAGCGGGACCTTTAATAGAGAGGGGAAGAACACATACGGGACAACAGCAGCAAAAGCGCTGGACTTGGGATCGGTGTCCTCGCCAGCCATGTCGTCAGCGTTGGGGAAGAAGTCGTCGTTGGAGTCCGGGGCGTCCGTGATGAAGAAGTCAATAGTCGTGCGAAGCGCTCCCCAAAAACCTTATCACCCTTCTCCTGTATATGACTCAAAAGGTGCGGTTTCGGAGGCCTACTGTCCCGACCTGCGGTGCACGCCGCAAGCCGGGATGGGAAAGATCGTAGCAGCAGCGCAGTGCTCAGAAACTTTGTGGCATGAGGAAAAGGATCTTCGAGTGTGTCTCTCTGGAGAGGAGCGACCTCTCTTATATAGGCACACGAGAAGGAGCCAAACAGGATGCGACGGGAGGTGAAGTAACCCCTAGACGAAGCGAACAGACTTCAGCCGAGGAGGCGAGCCGAGACATCGGCTCGGCTCATTCCCGCGGTGCGTCGCGTCGTGATGAGGCGTGGCGTGGCGAGGCGAGGCGGGCGGCGGAGGAGGAGCACGCGTGGATGTTCCTCTTGTTCTCATGTTCATACAAGTGGGGAAAGAACCTCCTTTATAAGGAGGTCCAACTCCCACTGAACTAGCAGTATGGAACTAAACTTTAGTTGTATCCCTTGTCTTGCACAAATGGGTTAAGTGGGCCTCTAAGACTTATTTAGGAATTTCTGAAATAATTATTGGACTGTCCCACCATAGTGTAAATTCCAGAAAATGTAAAGCGTTGGAGTGCTCGACACCGACCCAAAGTTGCCTTTGTTGGTAGATCTAGAGATTAAAAGAAAATTTATACGTTGGTTTCATCTTGTTTCATAGTTCCTCGTGCGGTCGATCGATCTGGGTCGGCTCGGTAATGAGTTCGCACTTAGTGACCTAGGAACAAAGATATCCGTCAGCGACGCTTTTGATAATATTCTTGTGGGGTATGTCTACAACTCTGAAAAAATCAGCTAAAACATCGATGTACATTTGGAGATTCAAAAAAGACAAATTTGAATGTGAGGACTTTGGGTGAATAGTTCTTTGAGACTATTCACATCCAATTTTATCTTTTTTGTTTCTATTAATGTTGGTCGAATTAACAGCTGAAACTTCTTGAGGTTGAACATCAACTATTGATGTGTGTCTACAATTTTTTTTAGAATGTTTGAACATGTAGATCTTTTTCAAAAAAAAAAATGATTTCATTGATCTTACGTAACATGAGATCTCACACAAGGCCCCGAGTATACCACTGAAATGATCTGGGCATACCCCAAATACTCGTCATATTTAAAAAACGGTATCCAGCTTATAGTCACCTAATGGCAAAGTTTCTGCCACATGGCCGCCATCGGTGCACTTAATAACAGATAGGTTGACAACCGTTGCTGTAAGCCGAGTACGCTGCCCCGGCACTCGACTTTATGACCATTGTTGTAATCCGTGGATCAGCTATGACACACAGCTTCGACCACACTCAGCTTTCCAGAGAAAAGAAAGGAATATTTGAAAATAGAAATATTTATATTCAACCAACATAGAATACAGCTGATACAATACCAACAAAGTGTGGTTGCTGCCTCATCTTGGAGGCAATAACTCTCCTCATGACCTAGTGTGCCCTGTAATTTGTAACCAGTTTCATCCCGGACAGATCAAGCTTTGATACATGCATATTTATGAAGATATCGTGTGCAGAAATTTCTCGTGCTTGTATAAATGTCTCAGGCAACCACATCGTGCGTCATTGATCCTCCATATAAAATTATAAATACGACCACCAATGAAGTGTGCTCTCTCCCTATTTCATGAGTCTTCACGAGTCACCGGTTTTAGCACATCCCCTTCACACCAGCCTTGAGCAAAATCAATGCAAGAAAACAAAGGGAGACTAGCTTGAGAGAAGGGTGATAGGGGAGTTTGGGCAATCTAGGCAACATTGAGAGAAGGAAAACTATAGTTTGATGCTTAGAGCATCTGCAGCCGCGCCCTCAGAAAGGCCTCATCAAACGATTTTTTTCATGCCGGCGCAAAAACAATCGGCCCAGTCGCGCCATCAGGAGCCCGATTTTCGCCGGCCTGAGCCGAAATTAGCGCCGGCGGATCCAGGCCGAACCCGCCGCGCTCGGGGCGCTCGGGACGTCGAGGCGAGCAGTTTTGACACGAAAGAGCTGCGGGCCCGCCGCGTCAGCGACACCGCGCGTCGTCTTCCCCCCACGCCTTGGTTTCCCGCGGGGAATCAATGGCAAGGCTGCCACCGGTCAGCCTTACCATTGATTTCTCACGGGCGGCGCGTCACGGGACGGCGCCGACGCCTCCCTTCCCTCGCACGCGTACACACGGGAGCGGCGCGGCTATATAAAGCCGGCGGCTTCCCTCGCCTCTGGCCACACCAGCCCTAGCCCTAGCCGCCCTAGCCGCCGAGCTCTGCCTCTTCCAAGAGCCGCCGCCCAGCCCCCCTCTTCCGAGCGCCGCCGTCGAGCCCTCGCTCTCCCTCCCCTCCCGATGGCCGAGCGTTTCCCCGAAAACGAGGCGGCGGCCAACGACTTCGGCCGCCGCTCGCTCCGCGAACAGGAGGCTTGGCTCCTGTTCCAGGCGAACATCCCGGCGCCGCCGGACATGCGCGCCGGGCCGACGGGCTGCAAGCTCAGCAACGGGGTAGTGCCCATTCCCCCGCTGCCCGACGCCGTGGCCAAACCCGGGTACTTCGCCGGGGAGGTCGACGTCGTGCGCGCCTCCCTTACCGACGCCCAACTCTCCCTTCCCCAGTACGCCGCCGACAACCATGCGGCTTGGGCGGCGTACTTCGAGCGCCGTCAGCAGCAGCGGCTGGCGTCCACCAACGGCACGGCGGTGGTCGGCGGCCTAAAGAATAGCGAGGGGCGCCACCTGTGGTGGGGCGTCCCCGGCCGCACACTCGAGGGTGTGCTGACGCACCTCGAGGGCGGCAACGACCCGCCGTTGGCGTACCCCCCGGCGAGGGCGGCCGCCCAGATGCAGCACCGACACGACCGGCCATGAGCGCCAAGGAGGTTCGGCTCCTCCTCTTCTTCCTCCTCCTCGCGCTCTTCCTCGCCCATCTCCGGCGCTGCTCGGCGTCAAGGCCGAACTCGCGGCAGAGTCGCCGCTCTGCCGGCGCACTCACAACGCCGGCATAGTCATCAACGAGGGCGGCCGGCGCGCCTCCTCGCCGGCTCCTCCTCTGCGCTTCGTCAAGCCAAACACGGAGCCGGGGCTCGCGCCGATGAAGGCAGAGCCGAGGCTCGCCGCCGTGAAGACGGAGCACGACGAGTGTTGGAATTCCGCCACGCGATCGATCACATCACAGTACGACGAACACGCGCACAAAAAACGTTTATAGCCAAGGGCTCTTGTCGTGCCCTTTGTTTCTCCTCTTTTTATTTTCTGTTTTCTCCACGTTACAATCTTGCGTAGCCCTAATGCATATATATGCATAAGCACCACCGACCCAACTACACCAAATTCTACACGGACTCTTTGACTCTCGTACAGAAATACTACTAGGACACGCACATGAACCAAGACCTAACCGGACTCTCCTAATCTAATTACACTGCCACGCTAATCACCCTAATAGACTTACTACTAAACCTAACAGCACACGATGACAAGAATCCTAACAGAACTAGACTCCAACGTGTTTACAAAACTCAAGATTATTTCTAACATTTTCTCCCTAATCTTGACACTTTGTCTTTAGTGCTTCTTCGGTCTTGGCTTGTTGATGATTCACCCTTTGTCGACTCGTCCGGTCGCACCACGACAATCAAATTATTGACTTGATTGCTTGCAACAATCTTCCCTTCAATTTTGACTTGGTGAATTTATAGACCATCTCAAATATGTCTTGAACTACCCAGCCTCGTCAGTAATCTGTGGAAAACCCCACCCAGTGAACTTGACAATCTACCCTAGCGAGATACATGCCGACTCCTCGTGGATCACACCACTCTGTGGACTACACCTCCCACTCCAGCCTCATGTAGGGACATGGCCTCATTGAAGAGACTCACCTTCACTGGTTTACCGCCCCCACATAGTTGAACTTGCTCTTCTCGTTGAGACACATAGACGATCTAGATGTGCTTCATCTTCAACGCCTCCTCACATAGACGAGCACTTGGACATGACGACGACTGACACGACGACGACCAACTGACCGACCGACCGTGCTAACCCGCACAACTCCTTGACTCCAACTCCCGAATGACGATCTTGACGACTTTCCGGCACCGCATCACCGCACCACTGTTCCCGTCAACAATCTCCATCTGCCACCTTGCCGAAGACAGCCCGTCGTCTCCCTCCTTGTTGCTCCATCGAATGACGATCGCATAATCCTCCTCGTTGCTGCAGCACTTAGAGAGAATATCGCCCGCTCTTCCTCGTCGCTGCACAACCCAGCGAACATATCGCCTGCCCTGAGGCGCTAGTCGGGTCGCAACCCCGGGGCAAGCGCAGCTTCAAATCAACCTTGCTCTGATACCAATTGTTGGAATTCCGCCCACACGATCGATCACATCACAGTACGACGAACATGCGCACAAAAAACTTTTATAGCCAAGGACTCTTGTTGTGCCCTTTGTTTCTTCTCTTTTTATTTTCTATTTTCTCCACGTTACAATCTTGCGTAGCCCTAATGCATATATATATGCATAAGCGCCACCGACCCAACTACACCAAATTCTACACGGACTCTTTGACTCTCGTACAGAAATACTACTAGGACACGCACATGAACCAAGTCCTAACCGGACTCTCCTAATCTAATTACACTGCCACGCTGATCACCGTATTAGACTTACTACTAAACCTAACAGCACACGATGACAAGAATCCTAACAGAACTAGACTCCACCGTGTTTACAAAACTCAAGATTATTTCTAACATTTTCTCCCTAATCTTAACACTTTGTCTTCAGTGCTTCTCCGGTCTTGGCTTGTTGATGATTCACCCTTTGTCGACTCATCCGGTCGCACCACGACAATCAAATTATTGACTTGGTTGCTTGCAACAATCTCTCCTTCAATTTTGACTTGGCGAATTTACGGGCCATCTCAAATATGTCTTGCACTACCTAGCCTCGTTAGTAATCTGTGGAAAACCCCACCTGGTGAACTTGAACATCTACCCTAGCGAGATACATGCCGACTCCTCGTGGATCACACCACTCTGTGGACTACACCTCCCACTCCAGCCTCATGTAGGGACATGGCGTCATTGAAGAGACTCACCTTCACTGGTTTACCGCCCCCACATAGTTGAACTTGCTCTTCTCGTTGAGACACATAGACGATCTAGATGCGCTTCATCTCCAACGCCTCCTCACATAAACGAGCACTTGGACATGACGACGACTGACACGACGACGACCAACTGACCGACCGACCGTGCTAACCCGCACAACTCCTTGACTCCAACTCCCGAATGACGATCTTGACGACTTTCCGGCACCGCATCACCGCACCACTGTTCCCGTCAACAATCTCCATCTGCCACATTGCCGACGACAGCCCGTCGTCTCCCTCCTTGTTGCTCCATCGAATGACGATCGCATAATCCTCCTCGTTGCTGCAGCACTTAGAGAGAATATCGCCCGCTCTTCCTCGTCGCTGCACAACCCAGCGACCATATCGCCCGCCCTGAGGCGCTAGTCGGGTCGCAACCCCGGGGCAAGCGCAGCTTCAAATCAACCTTGCTCTGATACCAATTGTTGGAATTTCGCCCACACGATCGATCACATCACAGTACGACGAACATGCGCACAAAAAACTTTTATAGCCAAAAACTCTTGTTGTGCCCTTTGTTTCTCCTGTTTTTATTTTCTATTTTCTCCATGTTACAATCTTGCGTAGCCCTAATGCATATATATATGCATAAGCGCCACCGACCCAACTACAACAATTCTACACGGACTCTTTAACTCTCGTACAGAAATACTACTAGGACACGCACATGAACCAAGTCCTAACCGGACTCTCCTAATCTAATTACACGGCCACGCTGATCACCCTATTAGACTTACTACTAAACCTAACAGCACACGATGACAAGAATCCTAACACAACTAGACTCCAACGTGTTTCCAAAACTCAAGATTATTTCTAACATTTTCTCCCTAATCTTGACACTTTGTCTTCAGTGCTTCTCTGGTCTTGGCTTGTTGATGATTCACCCTTTATCGACTCATCCGGTCGCACCACGACAATCAAATTATTGACTTGGTTGCTTGCAACAATCTCTCCTTTAATTTTGACTTGGCGAATTTACGGACCATCTCAAATATGTCTTGGACTACCCAGCCTCGTTAGTAATCTGTGGAAAACCCCACCTGGTGAACTTGAACATCTACCCTAGCGAGATACATGCCGACTCCTCGTGGATCACACCACTCTGTGGACTACACCTCCCACTCCAGCCTCATGTAGGGACATGGCCTCATTGAAGAGACTCACCTTCACTGGTTTACCGCCCCCACATAGTTGAACTTGCTCTTCTCGTTGAGACACATAGACGATCTAGATGCGCTTCATCTTCAACGCCTCCTCACATAGACGAGCACTTGGACATGACGACGACTGACACGACAACGACCAACTGACCGACCGACCGTGCTAACCCGCACAACTCCTTGACTCCAACTCCCGAATGACGATCTTGACGACTTTCCGGCACCGCATCACCGCACCACTGTTCCCGTCAACAATCTCCATCTGCCACCTTGCCGACGACAGCCCGTCGTCTCCCTCCTTGTTGCTCCATCGAATGACGATCGCATAATCCTCCTCGTTGCTGTAGCACTTAGAGAGAATATCGCCCGCTCTTCCTCGTCGCTACACAACCCAGCGACCATATCGCCCGCCCTGAGGCGCTAATCGGGTCGCAACCCCGGGGCAAGCGAAGCTTCAAATCAACCTTGCTCTGATACCAATTGTTGGAATTCCGCCCACACGATCGATCACATCACAGTACGACAAACATGCACACAAAAAACTTTTATAGCCAAAGACTCTTGTTATGCCCTTTGTTTCTCCTCTTTTTATTTTCTATTTTCTCCACGTTACAATCTTGCGTAGCCCTAATGCATATATATATGCATAAGCGCCAGCGACCCAACTACACCAAATTCTACACGGACTCTTTGACTCTCGTACAGAAATACTACTAGGACACGCACAAGAACCAAGTCCTAACCGGACTCTCCTAATCTAATTACACGGCCACGCTGATCACCCTATTAGACTTACTACTAAAACTAACAGCACACAATGACAAGAATCCTAGCAGAACTAGACTCCAACGTGTTTACAAAACTCAAGATTATTTCTAACATTTTCTCCCTAATCTTGACACTTTGTCTTCAGTGCTTCTCCGGTCTTGGCTTGTTGATGATTCACCCTTTGTCGACTTATCCGCTCGCACCACAACAAGTCAAATTATTGGCTTGTTTGCTTGCAATAATCTCCCCTTCAATTTTGACTTGGTGAATTTACGGACCATCTCAAATATGTCTTGGACTACCCAGCCTCGCCAGTAACCTGTGGAAAACCCCACCCGGTGAACTTGACCATCTACCCTAGCGAGATACATGCCGACTCCTCGTGGAGCACACCACTCTGTGGACCACACCTCCCACTCCAGCCTCATGTAGGGACATGGCCTCATTGAAGAGAGTCACCTTCACTGGTTTACCGCCCCCACATAGTTGAACTTGCTCCTCTCGTCGAGACACATAGACGATCTAGATGCGCTTCATCTTCAACGCCTCCTCACATAGACGAGCACTTGGACATGACGACGACTGACACGACGACGACCAACTGACCGACCGACCGACCGACCGTGCTAACCCGCACAACTCCTTGACTCCAACTCCCGAATGACGATCTTGACGACTTTCGGGCACCGCATCACCGCACCACCGCTCCCGTCAACAATCTCCATCTGCCACCTTGCCGACGATAGCCCGTCGTCTCCCTCCTTGTTGCTCCATCGAACGACGATCGCATAATCCTCCTCCTCGCTGCATCACTTAGAGAGAAGATCGCCCTCTTTCGTTGCTGCACAACCCAGCGACCATATCGCCCGCCCTGAGGCGCTAGTCGGGTCGCAACCCCGGGGCAAGCGCAGCTTCAAATCAACCTTGCTCTGATACCAATTGTTGGAGTTCCGCCCACACGATCGATTACATCACAGTACGACGAACACGCGCACAGAAAACTTTTATAGCCAAGGGCTCTTGTCGTGCCCTTTGTTTCTCCTCTTTTTATTTTCTATTTTCTCCACGTTACAATCTTGCGTAGCCCTAATGCATATATATATGCATAAGCGCCACCGACCAAACTACACCAAATTCTACACTGACTCTTTGACTCTCGTACAGAAATACTACAAGGACACGCACATGAACCAAGTCCTAACCGGACTCTCCTAATCTAATTACACGGCCACGCTGATCACCCTATTAGACTTACTACTAAACCTAACAGCACACGATGACAAGAATCCTAACAGAACTAGACTCCAACGTGTTTACAAAACTCAAGATTATTTCTAACGTTCTCTCCCTAATCTTGACACTTTGTCTTCAGTGCTTCTTCGGTCTTTGTCTAACAGCGAGGTCGAGCGCGACGACGACGCAGTCCTTGAATGGGCATGCCAAGACTCTCTCAAGATGGCGATGGAGCGCCAGTGCGCCGCCCTGGAGAGCTTCGCGGAGCGCCGCCGGGGCCGCGACGAAGGAGGAGTTGTTGTAATCGACGACAGCGACGACGACGACGCGCCACCGGCACCACCAGTCCGCCATGGCGACGCCAGGTTCAGCAGGGGCGTCCGTGTCAAGGAGGAGAAGGCCGACGACGAGGATGGCGGCGACGACGGCGACTACTCGGTGTTCAGCAAGTTTCTTTTAGATTAGTTTATATATTTGCTATGTAGTAAAAATTGGCGAAGTTTGTCCAAATATATGCCCAAATTGGCCGAAATTTGTCGTGTTTAGCCGAACTTCGCCGAACTATGCCGAAATTTGCTATACCTTTTTTTTATTTAATCATGCCTGGGCGCCCCTGGGGCCGGCGGCTGGGGACCAACTTGCCTCAGGCCCATTTTTTGCGCCGGCTCATACCTAGGCGACGATTTTAGACGCCCTCTGAGAGGGGGGGGGGGGGGGGGGGGCAACGGCTGGACATGCTCTTAGTATGTCGTAAATATACTCTATAGGGGAGTTTGCGCAATCTAGGCAACATTGAGAGAAGGAAAATCGAGAACTCCAACTGGGTTATGATGACCACACATGGGCGATGGATGCGGACCCATGGAGCCCAACCTCCCGATCCGTGCACCCCTCTCTTCTACCACTGCCTTTTTTTTTGAAATAACTCTTCTACCACTGCCTTAGTTGCTGGCAGTGGTCGTCGGCGCGCAAATACCTTGCTGTAGATGGAGCTAGTGTGGACCCTTCTCCTCCTGGTGAACCATAACAAAGGAGCTGAGGCTATATGTACTAGATACATCTACCATGGTTGAAGAGAGAAAAAAGCCCGTTGACCATGAAATTACCTCGCAACTTATCCCTACATACCCGATGTCTCTCAAGCCCACTGATTAAGCTGCTAAAATTTTGTCTCGCATCCAATGGTTAGCTCGGGAGCATGCCAACCAACATCTTATCTGTATTTCTTTCTTCCACTCTTGCACTTTACAAAAACTATTATATGTCATGGTTTGCTCTATGCTACTCTACCTCTTATACATGGCTTGGCCGGATACATTTTTTTAACCACGTTCTCTCACTAAATGAACGCTATTAAGTATCTATCGTGTCCACGGGCAAGGAGCATGGGGTTACGATTGAGGATCATTTTCCTTTAGGCTGGTCACAATGGGCAAGAACATAAGCTAGTAACTTACACACTTTCCTAGACTATGTTACTATCTCCATAGTGGGTAGGAACATCTATGTAGTGTCATGCAACGATGTATTTATTAGGTTATAGACTCATTGTTTCTTGGAGTGTGTGATGTTCCGGTAACTTAGCTAGTTACCACAAGCACATTTCTCTTCATTAAATATGTGCCACATAAGCAAAGTTGTATTGGAGTGTGTGATGTTACTCCTAAGTTCCTCCCCATTGTGACCAGCCTTACTCATGTAGGAGAAGTTCTCATGCTCAGTATTTATGGAGCTTTAGTGCCGACCAACTGCAGTAATCACCACATGGGTGGTACCCGCCAGCTTAGCTTGCTAGTACTTCGTACTAATTGCATCAAAAACAGAATACCCTACACAAGATCATTCATAATAATTTGTAACTATATGATGGGAAATACAAACATGTTGTTTTGACGCATTCAACTCACTAGTAATCACATAAAAGGGTACACTAACTGTCAAGCTTTCGCATAGCCTATATCATCTCAGCATTTGCATGGCTGCAATTAGGGTGAGATACTTAGGGTGCCTCCAACGGTGATCCACAAATTTCCTCCCGCATCCGTTCACGGACAACGGGGGACCAGTCCGAGGACTGGATGCGGGAGGCAGCCATCCAACTATAGCCGCATATATTTTGATAACAATTCAAACTAATGGGCGAAATTCAGTAAAAAAAACTCCGGATTTCATATAAACATGTCGGATTTCATATAAACATAATCGATTTCATATAGACATGATGGATTTCATTACATTTACATCAAACCGGTGCTAGTCAGGCTCTGGAGTATAATTAGTACCTAATCTAAATGATTGCTGGAGTCCGGTCCCCGTGTCCGGCCATCAGTGTCGAGAACTAAAGCTTTACCATCTCCAGTTAAGCCTCGACGCTCTCCTGCTCCGCCTTCGGAGCCCCGGAAAGTGAAGATGTCCACCTCCATGTCGTCGTCATGCGGCTAATCGACCGCCAATGTTAAGCCCAACAAGCTTGGTGTCAACAGGAGGGGAGGAGCGGCGACCTACCATGCACTACTCTTCCTCGCCGCCGGCAGCGTCCACAGACGTGCCAGCTTCGTGGCTGCGGCGGCAGGGTGTGGCCTCGGTGTTGTCCTCCTCGTCGGTCTCGCCGAACACGGCCTCGCCCGCCTCGTCGTCGCACTTCTTGCTGGCGGCTGCCACCTCCGCCACCCACTGACGGTACTGCCAACGGGCGAGCAGATCTCGTGGGCGGATCGGTAGGACTCGAGCATCGCCTCCTGCTCCGCCATGTCCACATCCGGCACGACCGCCCATTCGGCAGTGAGCTGCGCCTCCACCTGCAAATGATCATGGAGGAGGTGCTGGTTGTACGCAGAGCGTCGGCCTGCGCCTCCCGAAACTGCTTCTCCCGCTCCCCGCACCATGTCCATGCAATGGGCATAGGCCTTTAGTCCATGTAATGGTCATGGCACTAGTAGAAAAAGGGCCATTTGTCCCGGTTCATAAGACCCATCTGTCCCGGTTGGGGAACCGTGACTAAAGGGTCGTTACTAATGCCCTAGGCCTTTAGTCCCGGTTCTTATATTAACTGGGACAGATGGGCCTCCACGTGGCCGCTCCGGCTAGCCCAGGCATGAGGGCCTTTGGTCCCGGTTGGTAGCACCAACCGGGACCAATAAGCTTCCACGCGTCAGCATTTCAGGGGCTGGTTTTTTTTGAAAGGAGGTGGTTTAGGGGTTTGGGGGGTTAATTTAGGTTGGTATAGGTAGCTAATAGAGAGATGTGTTCTCTCTTATCTCCGTGCTACTGCTACTGTTATGCCTAATCATGACTTAGATTGAAGTGAGGCAACATGTGGTGCATGTCGAAAGTAATACTAATCCTAACTTGATCAAGTTTGGATTGTACTAACTCGACATGCGCACCACATGCATGTTGCCTTCACTTCAATCCAATCCATGTTAATTTCACCCACTGATATATAATAACTCTTCATGCTCGCATCATGCATCATCATATATAATAACAAGTCTACTAATCATCATCATACAACTTCTACTCGTTATCAATAACAAGTCATATGATCATCATCCTCATAGTCATCGAACCAACCCTACTTAATTGTTCTTAGCACATGATCATCAGTATTAGGTAGGACCTAAATACCCTCTTTAAGGTAAAATAGCATAAAACAATATAGACCCTGACTCTCCATTATGGAGAATGGAGATCATCATGTCTCCAATTCTCGCGCTTCGCTTCCTTTGGCGTCCAAGAACCTCCTTACGACTGTCCATACATTTTTTCCATCCTTTGATTTGCATGTCTCAATTCCTTTTAGAAATCTGGAATGGACAGTTGAGATTCGTAGGATGACCTGGCTGTATGTTCAAAACATTAAGGCTACCTTTCTGATACATAAAATGAGGCACACAATTCTCTGGGATTATCTGTTAAAAAACATAGTAATAACTTCATAGTTAGCAATTATGTACTAGTTTTAGAAGTATGCAAAAGATGCACGGATGTCGTAATAGTAAAAAATCTTACCAGGGTATCTCCATGGTAGTTACCGTAGTTCAACACATGCACTAGTGGCACGTATTGACCATAATGTTAAGGAGTTTGATTGTAGATATTGTAATTCTCAATGTCAGCACAAAATCCGACCAGATGATTTTTCTCCTGATAAGTTAATTCGGAGCCATCGGTGTAGTGGGTTTTGTCTACCATCTCCCGCACATTCTTTGAAGAATGAAAATAAACTATCAATGGAAATAAGTTGTCAACTATTTTGAAATAAACAATATAAATTAGCTAATAACTATGTTTGAGAAACTCACATACCGGTAGAATTGAAAGCGTATCAACAAGGACTCAAATGTCCATATTGTCTTGCTCGATTTCAGGATCACCAAGATCCATGGTGACAAGCATACCCTCATCAAAACCATACATCTTGCAAAGTGCTTCCCATTTTTTGCAACCAAAATGGGTTACGCTCTCAGAATTGTACAACTTTACTTCAAAATCCACATCATGATGAGTCCTTAGATGAATTTTCTTTGTTTCGAAACTTTCATGGTCTTCAAAACCCATCCTCTCCAAGACATAGCGCCTTGCATGGCATGGGATAAGCTACTCGAATTGTAAAAGATGAAAATTACACGTTGAAATAGTTGTAGTCATGCTAAATTACGAAAAAACACTTGTCTTTGTTGTGTACCGTTTCCACATCAAAGGTCTCCTCGAGCTTAATGCTGAAGTGCCGATCATTGTCCAGGTGAGGCCTGTCGCACAGACCTCGATCGTCGTGGCACCAGCTGCACTCCTCCGAGAGACTTTCGTCGTATGATGACGACATTTCCTACGTTCATAATTCAAAGATTAAACATGTACAATTAAATATATGTACTACAAAAAACTAAATTAGATCATTATTATTCATCACTGGTTGACTATCGGTCTATCGAGTCTTTTCTTGAAAACTCTCAGCTCACATTGTGTATATATTCAACTCTCGGTGATGGTCGCTCCTCACTTTGTCCCCGAGTGCATTACACCAAAATGTCTAGCACACGGGAACGAAAGAGAAGCGACCCCCACGACAACAGTCGGGATTCTTCGTCCTCTCATATATATATGGTGGAACTCTCCCTCACAGATTCCTCTTTGACATTTGCGATCGTCGGTGATGGTCGTTACTCCTTCTTCCCCTAGTGCATAACAAAGGTCTAGCACCCAGAGAAGAAGGAGAAAAGATCCCCACGACAACAGTCGGGATTCTTCGTCCTCTCATGTATATATGGTGGAACTCTCCCTCACTGATTCCTCTCTGACATTTGCGACTGTCGGTGATGGTCGTTACTCCTTTTTCCCCTAGTGCATAACAAAGGTCTAGCACCCGGAGAAGAAGGAGAAACGATCCCCACGACAACAGTCGGGCTTCTTCGTCCTCTCATATATGGTGGAGACTCGACAGACTTAAAGTCAACCTGAAATATAGTTTAATTATCTTTCTAAAAAAGGATTTGGCTGGTCTCACCTTGAGGTCAGAGGGTGTCGGTGACGGGGATGACGGCGGGGATGATGGACGGGGGCCCCTAGATTTCTGCGAAAACAAAAACCCTATAAGCTATCAACTAATCATATGCATACACCTTGCATAGTGCTCTCCAATTTTAGCATTCAAAGTAGGAGTAGTTTTCCAATTTGAGCATTCAATAAGCAAAATCAAATCGCAAAATAAAGTAGTATTCAAATTAGGATGCATTCAATTATAAGCAAAACTACATCATATCTTGTGTCCGTACATCATCGAATATTATCACTAATACACCTCCAATACTATCATACATATAACATCGCTAGTACAACTAAAACCGTAGCGCCCGACGGGTATTGGCACGGACGGTGGACACCCAAAGAGAAGGAACCATCATAGGATCGCTCCAGTGAGATCCCTGAAGAACCTACCAGGTATTGTCGAACCTGCCCTCCAACGCAACCATGTATCGACGGACGTGCTCGTCCTCCTCGCTGAGACCAACTCCACTGTGCGACCCCAAACGGACGTCCGGTTTGGCCGGATTTTGTCCCTTTGGGGCGGCGATGGGTTCGCCCGTGTCCGGTCTTGACCGTTGGGTCGTGCGTACGCCCACCGCGCGGCCGCACCCCAAATCACGTCTGCGGTGGACATGATTTAAAAAAATAGAAAAACGTAAATAAAATGACTACCAAATAGATAAGCGCAGTTTAATAAACATAAAACTTAGTTAGGGTCGCCACGGCCACAAAACGGCCCAGTTTCACGTGCAACTTGACATAATTAAACATAAAAAAGAAAATAAAAAACGGCCGCCGCCAGCGCGCTCCTGCCCGTGCCCGTCGATGCCGTCGCCGTCGCCGTCTTCAGTGCCCGCCGGCGTCGTCGTCGTCGCTGACGAGGTCCACGTAGGCCGGCGTCGTCCAGAGGTGGGCCAGCGGTGCGTGGTAGACGGGGGCGGGCTGGACGGCAGGAGGTGCCTGCACGACCTCCTCCCGTGGCAACGCTTCCCGCTCCGGTGACCGCGGCGGAGTGGCGCACCAGTCCACGCCCACGGCGGTGGCCATCTCCGGTGCAGTGCAGGACCAGCCCCACCCCTGGCCCAGCAGACCTGGGTAGAACGCGGCCACCGTCTCCTCCTCCATCGCCTCCTCCTCGGGGATGGCTACCTCGCCGGCAGCGGAGCGGGCCGTCATCTCCTCCAGGCCATCCCATTGCCGCTCATCGTGCGTGTACATGGAGTCCTCCATGACACATGCCATGAGACGGGCATCCTCCTCCTCCGTCATGTGAGGAGGTGGTAGCGGCGATGGAGACGGCGAAGGCGACGGCGTGGGCGTGACACCGCGCACCCGCCTACGCCCACGCTCCTGGGGAGCAGGCGCTGCGCGCTCCTGTCGTGGCAGCCGCGGCCCCGTCGAGGTGCCGGCGAAGAACGACGCGCGCCTGGTGTCGTGCTCGTCACGAAACCAGGTGTCCCAAAGCCCGGAGTCGGGGGCGTACCTGGGGTCGTAGAAGAGGTCGTCGGGGAGGAGGCGGCGGCGGTGCTCGATCTCCTTGTCGCGCGCACGGCCGCTCATCAGGACCGGCAGGATCGGGACCCGGTCGGCGGAGAGATGCCAGTTATTAGGGAGATGGACGTCGCTCTGTCTCCCAATAATGGCGGCACACCGACGCGTGGATGTAATGCCGGTCGCGCTCGCTGGCGGACGTGGGCGCGATGGAGAAGGCGGGCGGCGCGGGGGCCCGACGTGGTGGCGATGGCGACGCGGGCTCCTCTTTCTTCACCGAGCCGCGGCGGCATCCCGACGAGGAACCAGCCTCGCGATCGTGCTTGCCTTTGCGGCCCATGGCTGTGGGCGGCCGGCCGGCGAGGTGTTGGCTAGGGTTTGGGACTGGGGCTGTCGGGTTTCGAGGAGGCCGCGGGATGGCGTGGGGCAGTGTGGATGATGACTCGTCCACGCTTCCCACATAAAGAAGGACGACGACCATTCGACGTGCGGATGACAGGTGGGGCCGCCCGCTCGTGTGCATTGATGTGGGCGGGTGGGAGGTAGGTGCCCGCCTGCTGCCCGGCCCTGACACGGACGAGGCGCGCATCCGTTTGGTGTCCGTTGCGACCCAAACCCGGCGCAAGTTTGCGCTCGAAATGGGTCGGCCCGGACACAAAACGGACAAGATGGGTCCGGGCCGTCGCGTGCTGGGCCGCCTCCTTTGCCCATTTTACCCCAAACGGACGGGGCCGGACAGGATAGGGTCGCGCGGTGGAGTTGGCCTAACACAGTGACGTACCACCTCCGCGGTGTTCGGAAGCCTCGGCACCGTCACTGGCCCACGCGACCGCCAGCAAACAAGGATCGGGTCAACGACGGGCTGGCTCCTCATCAACCTACGCCCCCCGGAAGGTAGCACATCCCAAAACCATCCCGGCGGAGCCTAGTCCCGGACATGGCCCCTCTGATCAAGCCGGCCTCCACCGCCGAGTCGACGACGAGGATGCGGGATAGGCATCGTCGACGTCGATGCGGGAATAATTGCTTTAACTAAAAAAATAAACTAGTTCTATTAATTTTCTTGCTAAAAATAAACTACTTCTTTAGTAAAATAAACTAGTTTGAATTATTAAATCAAGTAGTTCAACTACAAAGAACTTACTATAAATAGAATAAATTAGTACTTACTAAAAATAAACTACTTCTATATATAGTAAAATAAAGTAGTTTTATTAAACCAACTAGTTCAACTACTAATTAAGCATTTACTATAAATAAACTAGTTTAACTAGTTCAACTACTAATTAACCACCTCCACGGTGTCCGGAAGAAGAAGAAAAAGAGGAGAAGAAGAAAGGATTAATAGAGGAGAAGACCGAAGAAAAAAAGAACAAAAAAGAGGAGAAGAAGAAAGGAATAGAGGAGAAGAATCTATTTTTTCTTCTTCTCCTCTATTCCTTTCTTCTTCTTCTTCTTCTCCTCTATTCCTTTCTTCTTCTCCTCTTTTTTCCTCTTCTTCCTCTCTCTCCTTCTTCTCCTTCTTCCTCTCCTGCTTCTTTTTCTTCTTCTTCTTCCTTCTTTCCTTCTTCATCTTCTCTTTCTTTTCCTTATTTTACTTTTTCCTCTACACTAACCTAAAATGCACTAAACTAAAGTGGATATCTACTAACAATCTAAATAAAAAATTAATACATATATGAAAAAAGGGGGCTCACGACACCGACGGCCGGAGAGGGCGATGGCGGTGGGGGCGGAGGGCGACGGCGGGGGCGGCAGAGGGCGACAGCAGGGGCGGCAGGCGATGGCGGGGGCGGCGGAGGGCGGCGGCGACGGTGGCGGGGGCGGAGGGCGACAATGGCGGCGACGGGGGGAGGCTCGGGGGTGGAGGAGAGCGGGGGGCAACTGATTGTGAATTTTTCACAAGTCCAGCTTATATACCCAGAGCATTGGTTCCGGTTCGTGGCAACAACCGGGACCAAAGGTCAGTTTTCGGCAGCCCAAAGGGCGGGAAGCGGTGGCCTTTGGTTCCGGTTGGTGGCAACAATCGGTACCAAAGGGGGGCATTCGTACCGGTTGGTGCCATGAACTGGAACCAATGCCCCCCTTTAGTCCCGGTTGGTGGCACCAACCGGGACCAAAGGCCTCATGCTGCCCGTGCCCAAATGTTTAGTCCCACCTCGCTAGCTGAGAGGGGCGCGCAGTGGTTTATAAGCCCCACTGCCGCACCCCTCTCGAGCTCCTCTCCATTGCAGGCTTTTGGCCCTAATTGTCACTGGTATGCCTGATGGGCCTACTGGGCCTTCTGCGGGCCTGAATCCTGGCCCAGCGATGGGTTTCTAGTTGTATTCAGGCCGTGGAGGCCCAGTAGGTGACATATTTTTTATTTTTTCCCTTCTTTTGTTTTCTTTTTTGCTTTATTTATTTTGTTTTGTTTCTACTTAAAACAAAAAACTTATTTATTTTATTTTATTTCGTTTCTAATTACTTACTTGTTATGTAATTTTGTTATTAAAGTTTCTAACAAAAAAAGTTGTTTATGAAAATTCTTTTTGCTTTTAATGATTTTGAACAGAAAATACTTTGATAATTTTAGTTGCATCAATTTTATATGTAATTTTAGTTTCAATAATACTAGAGGTTGCTTATAATGTTTTGAACAGAAGGTACTTTGATAATTTTATTTTTGTAATTTTTTTATGTTATTAAAGTTTACTTTATTTTATTTTATTTTGTTTCTACTTATATATTTTATTAAAGTTTATATTATTTTGTTTCTAATTACTTATTTCATTTATTTTATGATAATTCTTTTTGCTATTAAAGTTTGTAAGAAAAAAGTTATTTTTGAAAATTCTGTGAACTGCTGACTTTTTGTGTGTTCAAAATGCACCATTCAAACCAACATCATCAATTTTCAACCCTTTCTGACTTCATTTGTTATTTTTCATGCTTTTACTGATTATTTTGAGCTATAAGACCCTGAAACTGAAAAGCATTTACTGATTATTATTGAGCTATAAGCCACATCATCAATAAAATTCTTTTTGCTTTTAATGTTTTGAACAGAAAATACTGTGATAATTTTAGTTGCATAAATTCTATAAAAATTTAGTTTCAATAATACTGGAGGTTTATAAAATGCAACATTCAAAGCATTTTAACAAAACATTCAAAGCATTTCAACAAAAACATTCAAAGCATTTCAACAAAACATTCAAAGCATTTCAACAAAACGGACAATCTGTTTCGAGATATCAGGGTTTCATACGGAAACTCGTCTGTTACAACATGCATTTCAAATGAACTAGGAAAAGGTTGAAAGTTGGCATGGTATCATCATAATGGTTGTGGAGAGAAAGTCTTCACTTTTTCTTCGGTTGTGTCCTTTGCTTATTGCGCCGTAACCATGGATAATCTTCACCCTTTATCAGGATGCTTGGGTCAGCCTTGACTTTGAAGGGGGGAATTTCATGAAACTTTTCATAATCTTCGGACATGTCTGTCTTGCCCTCCACTCCCACGATGTCTCTTTTTCCTGAAAGAACTATGTGGCGCTTTGGCTCATCGTATGATGTATTCGCTTCCTTATCTTTTCTTTTTCTTGGTTTGGTAGACATGTCCTTCACATAGATAACATGTGCCACATCATTGGCTAGGACGAACGGTTCGTCAGTGTACCCAAGATTGTTTAGAGCCACTGTTGTCATTCCGTACTGTGGGTCTACCTGTACCCCGCCTCCTGACAGATTGACCCATTTGCATTTAAACAAAGGGACCTTAAAATCATGTCCGTAGTCAAGTTCCCATATGTCCACTACGTAACCATAATATGTGTCCTTTCCTCTCTCGGTTGCTGCATCAAAGGGGACACCGCTGTTTTGGTTGGTGCTCTTTTGATCTTGGGCGATCGTGTAAAATGTATTTCCATTTATCTTGTATCCTTTGTAAGTCAATATAGTCGAAGATGGTCCCCTGGACAACGAGTACAACTCATCACAAACAGTGTTGTCACCTCTGAGATGTGTTTCTAACCAACTGCTGAAAGTCCTGATGTGTTTACATGTAATCCAGTCGTCACACTGCTCCGGGTGTTTGGAGCGCAGACTGTTCTTGTGTTCATCGACATACGGGGTCACCAAGGTAGAGTTCTGTAGGACTTTGTAGTGTGCTTGAGACCAAGAATGACCGTCCCTGCATATTATTGAGTCCGCTCCTAGCGTGCCTTTTCCAGTCATTCTCCCCTCATATCGCGATTTAGGGAGACCTATCTTCTTAAGGCCAGGAATGAAGTCAATACAAAACCCAATGACATCCTCTGCTTGATGGCCCATGGAGATGCTTCCTTCTGGCCCAGCGCGGTTACGGACATATTTCTTTAGGACTCCCATGAACCTGTCAAAGGGGAACAAATTGTGTAAAAATACGGGCCCCAGAATGGCAATATCGTCGACTAGACAAACTAGGACGTGTGTCATGATATTGAAGAAGGATGGTGGGAACACCAGCTCGAAACTGACAAGACATTGCGCCACATCACTCCTTAGCCTTGGTATGATTTCTGGATCGATCACCTTCTGAGAGATTGCATTGAGGAATGCACATAGCTTCACAATGGCTAATCAGACGTTTTCCGGTAGAAGCCCCCTCAATGCAATCGGAAGCAGTTGCGGCATAATCACGTGGCAATCATGAGGCTTTAGGTTCTGGAAATTTTTCTCTGGCATATTTATTATTTCATTTATATTCGACGAGAAGCCAGTCGGGACCTTCGTACCGAGCAGGCATTCAAAGAAGATTTCATCTCTTCTTTGGTAAGAGCGTAGCTGGCAGGACCTTCATACTGCTTTGGAGGCATGCCGTCTTTTTCGTGCAAACGTTGGAGGTCCTCCCGTGCCTCAGGTGTATCTTTTGTCTTCTCATACACGCCCAAGAAGCCTAACAGGTTCACGCAAAGGTTCTTCGTCACGTGCATCACTGGTACAGGAGCGTACCTCTAGCTCTTTCCAGTAGGGTAGGTCCCAAAATATAGATTTCTTCTTCTACATGGGTGCGCGTCCCTCAGCGTCATTCGGAACAGCTAGTCCACCAGGACCCTTTCCAAATATTACGTGTAAATCAGAGACCATATCAAGTACGTGATCACCGGTACGCATGGCGGGCTTCTTCCAGTGATCTGCCCCGCCTTTGAAATGCTTGCCTTTCTTTCGACATTGATGGTTGGTCGGGAGAAATCGATGATGGCCCAGGTACACATTCTTCCAGGACTTTTGGTGTCAGCTAAACAGTGCGTGCATGCGTGGTATCCCTTATTTGTCTGTCCTGAAAGGGTACTAAGAGCGGGCCAATCATTGATGGTTACAAAAATCAACGCATGCAGGTTAAATTCCACCTATCTGTGCTTATCCCACGCACGTACATCGTTTCCATTCCACAGCTGTAATAGTTCTTCAACTAATGGCCTTAGGTACACATCAATGTCGTTGTCGGGTTGCTTAGGGCCTTGGATGAGAATTGGCATCATAATGAACTTCCGCTTGATGCACATCCAAGCAGCAAGGTTATACATACATAGAGTCACGGGCCAGGTGCTGTGATTGCTGCTCTGCTCCCCGAAAGGATTAATGCCATCTGTGCTTAAAGCAAACCATACGTTCCTTGGGTCACTTGCAAACTGAGCCTAGTACTTTCTCTCGATTTTTCTCCACTGCGACCCGTCAGCGGGTGCTCTCAACTTCCCGTCTTTCTTACGGTCCTCATTGTGCCATCGCATCAACTTGGCATGCTCTTTGTTTCTGAACAGTCATTACAACTGTGGTATTATAGGAGCATGCCACATCACCTTCGCAGGAACCCTCTTCCTGCGGGGCTCGCCCTCAACATCACCAGGGTCATCTCATCTGATCTTATACCGCAATGCACCGCATACCGGGCATGGGTTCAAATCCTTGTACGCACCGCGGTAGAGGATGCAGTCATTAGGGCATGCATGTATCTTCTCCACCTCCAATCCTAGAGGGCATACGACCTTCTTTGCTGCGTACGTACTGTCGGGCAATTCGTTATCCTTTGGAAGCTTCTTCTTCAATATTTTCAGTAGCTTCTCAAATCCTTTGTCAGGAACAGCATTCTCTGCCTTCCATTACAGCAATTCCAGTACGGTACTGAGCTTTGTGTTGCCATCTTCGCAATAGGGGTACAACCCCTTTTTTGTGATCCTCTAACATGCGATTGAACTTCAGCTTCTCCTTTTCACTTTCGCACTTTTCCCTTGCATGAACAATGACCCGGCGGAGATCATCATCGGGCACATCGTCTGGTTCCTCTTGATCTTCAGCTTCCTCTTGATCTTCAGCTTCCCCCATTGCAGCATCACCATATTCAGGGGGCACATAGTTGTCATCGTCCTCTTCTTCTTCATTGTCTTCCATCATAACCCCTATTTCTCCGTGCTTCGTCCAAACATTATAGTGTGGCATGAAACCCTTATAAAGCATGTGGGTCTAAAGGATTTTCTTGTCAGAGTAAGACCTCGTATTCCCACAATCAGGGCATGGACAACACATAAAACCATTCTGCTTGTTTGCCTCAGCCACTTCGAGAAATTTATGCACGCCCTTAATGTACTTGGAGGTGTGTCTGTCACCATACATCCATTGTCGGTTCATCTGTATGCATTATATATAATTATGTGTGTCAAAAGTAAGAAAATTAGACAAGTCTCTATCTAAAGTAAGCTTTTTTTCATTTAGAAAGAAGATAAGAACAAGAGGCTCAACACGGTGGTGCCGGCGACGAGATTGGCGCGGGTGATCGACGGCGGTGAAGACGAGGACGGGGCGTGACGGACGGAGGTCGAGCTTCGAGAGGAGAAAACTTAACTAGTGTGTCTTGGGCATTTCATCGAACACCTCACATGCATAAGAGGTGAGCTAGAGCACCCAAATGCCCTTCCTCGTCGGCCAGCAAAAAACAGAGCACTATGGAGTGCTCTGCTCGCTGGCGATGGGGTATACATAGGCAACTCATTTGTCCCGGTTCGTGGCTGGAACCGGGACTAAAGCCCAGCCTTCTGTCCCGGTTCGAGCCAAGAACTGGGACCTATGTTTGTGGGCCAGGAGCGAGGCCCATTGGTCCCGGTTTGTGCCTAGAACCGGGACAAATGGGTCCATACGAACCAGGACCAATGCCCACCAGGCCCCGGCCGGCCCCCTGGGCTAAAGAACCGGATGAATGCATCCATTGGTCCCGGTTCGTGGCAGAACCAGGACTAATGGGATGGCCAGGCCCGAACGAAAGCCCCTTTTTCTACTAGTGTGGTGCAATGCACCAGCAAGGGTGCCATGGAGGAGGAGGGGGGTGGCACCGGCTCGTTGTCGGTAGCGTCCTTCATTGGGACATCATATCCTCCGGCTTCCTGCTGGCAGCAATGGTGGTCGTATCCTTCTTCTGGTGCAGCTTCAGCCTGCCCCTACGAGTTTTGGCAGGGGAGGAATCCATGGCGTGTCTGGTGCGGAGAGGGATTGGAGGCATTGTGACTATGGCCGGGGCAGCGGTTTACATAGCAATGGCGGGCGGCAGAGGAATGGACGGGTGGCGCCAGAGGAGAAGCCTCGGCCACCGCATGCTATCAATGTGGGTGGCAGATGGATGGGCGGCCATTGTGTCGTTTGAGCATGCGGCAGTCGCTTGCACCTGGAAGCGGCGCTGGCGGCGTTCTCTCCGCCTGCGCGCCGCTTCAATGTCGAGCCAGTGAGCGGTCGGGTCCGCTCTGGCCGGATATGAATGCGGTCACTAACGCTCAGGTGCAGCGTCGACCGTTTCAGACGGGAAGCACGTGCGGGAGGGAGGAGGGGTTTTTGGTGGGCCAGGGCGGTAAGAAGCGGTCCTGGGAGCTGTCCGGACTCCCGCAAAGTCCCCCTCACGTTTGCCTCTGATTTTGGAGAGAAACTGCGTCCGGACAAATACATGACAGCGAGTTGACATTGGAGATGCCCTTACATTGCCCATACTATTTTCACGGATATCATTATGCACATTAGTATGCGTTGAAAACAATTTGAAGACCTTCAAATGCTTGAGCCATGACTAATTAGTATTCAGTTCACACAAATATCATAGTGTAGACTTGTCACATGATAATTATAATATTGCATAACAATGAATTATTTTTGGGTAAATAGTTTTTAAAACCGACCATGTTTCTTCTAATTTTGGGTAAATGATAAACTAGCAATGGAATTTGTGTCCCCATTGGAGTACAATTACAAGAACAACGCACCTAGCAGTTTTCGGGTGGGTAACATTACTTCACAGTTGTGCAAGTAACACGTCCCATGTTTGGGTTGTGGATTGGACACAATGTAATCTCAAAGATCAGAAATCACGGGGCACATCTGAAGAGCAAATATAAGCTATTGGCCAGTAGTAACACATGATTCCGTTTTCTCAAGAAACAACTTGGTACATTAACAACAATCCAAAATTTGGTAGAGCTTTTGAAATATTTAAAACCAACAGGTGATGAGAATCTCTAAGCCTAGATTCTACTTACACAAAGCAAAAAAAAGGCTTGGTTGGCTGGATGCAGCTATGCGACGTTTCATAAAATAAAATTCACTACTAGCCACTTTAGTCTATAACTATTCTTGCACATGAACACGCTTGTAAAGCTAGGTGGCTATATCATTTTATTATTTGCATTTTATGCAGAGTGCACTATTCACGACTCGTCAGAACAAGACAATGACAAGTAACCAAATGGAATACCCATGAAATGTAGTATTCCACTAGTAACACATATTTACTTTTTGTTTCTCTAAAACAATTGTTCCTTGATACAGGTGAATGAAGGTAAATCCATCATTGATGATTCTACTTATACAATATTAACAGGGTTGTTTGGAGGCTGATTGTCATCTCTCTTGCTAGTTCCCATGTGAGTCAACAATTTCCATAATCTAATTAAAGTTTGTTGCCTTCTTGGGCATACTTGTCATATCTATTTTGAGAAAACAGTGACAATATTCCATGTTCCTCCCGAAACCCAAGTGAACCCTAAGTTCTTGAAGTCTCTCACGCCCATGATTTGCAAACATGCCACTATCCCAGTGTCTAGGGTATGGTGATAAACTTTCTTTCTCCCTTCCTACCTCTAGCATTCTCTATTCAGTATACAAAATTATGTGACGAAGCTTGCTCTATGCCACCCTTTATAGCATGGTTTGGTTGGATGTGAACGCACAATTTTCTACCACATAAAGTTTAATAATTCTCTACCATGGCCAAGGACAAAGACCAGGTGGCCACCATTTTTGTTTTTGTCCTGTAAAGTTATTGTACCATGGAGCTTCGGCATTGGTCAACCATAGTTATCACTACATGAGTCATACATGAGCTTATAAAGCTTAGGCTATGAGTACATCTCATTATTTGCATTGCACTCTACACTGAGCTCATTTCAGGACAGATAGTTTACAAAATCCAAAACAAAGCACATATATTGGCTTGGTAATTGCGTGTAATGAACCAGGACCATGCCAAAATATTAAACCGTATGTCAACACTATCATATTACATACGAGATGTTTGTGAGTCTACAACTCAACACAAACATTAACAATGCCAAGTGTGCTCAGAAGTTGGCTACAGTTCAGTGTAAAACAAAGGACAATGAAACAGATCTTCTAAAGTTTCTTTCAAAATTTATGTAAACAATGTCCTAAGGAGGTTGATCCACAATTTTGAAGTGGTTACAATCAGCTCAATTCAGCACGGCAGTACTCATATCCATCCTAAAACCAAGGAATTTTGGCAAGTCCAATAGTGTATTCAAGCTAATCAGATTCTTTGGTGCTGCATGGGAGACCAGAACATGTGTTAGGTCATGGATTTAACACGAGCAAAATAAAAAAATTCTAATATAAAAATAAATAGAAACTGTCACTAGAGCAAGCTATATATATTATTACCCCCACCAATTGTGGCTTCAGGGGGTCGTTCTATCAAGTACCTCTGTTGGGTGAAATAGATGATTGGAACACCAGGAAGCTGCAAAATCAATAGCATGTACACTACGTTATCAGCGTAAGGGTATGGCTTTGGTGTCCTGGTGCTAAACTTTAAGGGAGCAAGTATACCTTTCTTATTCTCCTCTTTAAATCTCAATCGCAAGTGGCAACAATGTAGCATTTGTGCTGCTAGAGAAAACATGTGGTTTCAAATTATTAAATTCAAATCCATTATTTAACATAAAAGGTAAAATATGCCAAAATGTTTATTGACTTTCTATATAACAAAGCGCTATGCAATCCAAAGCAATCAAAAAGGTATTAGGGCATGTACAATGGTTGATAAGACAATCTTATCTTAAGTCTTGCATGTAATTTAGAGATGACAAAAAAATATGTCTACATTGGGTTATATATTAGTTTTATCTTCAATAACTAGCAATTCCTTAAAACATGGTGAGACAAATTGTGCTAAGAGATCATCTCTTGTTTTATCTTAAATAAGAGAAGACAAACTTTTTCTTACGAGTTCTCTCTCCTCCACCTCATCATTTATCCTATATGGCACTCCTAAGATAGCACCATTGTACATGCCCTTACTTACGGGAGTGGCTAATTCGCGTGCGCGTGTTGGTGCGATCGATTTCCGACCAGCCGTCAATGCCTTAATTAGGAAAGTGGGTAGCATCTTGGATCAGGAAAGTGTTATGATTAAGGAAACTACGCCCCCACCCCATCTTTAAAATTAGGGGGGGGGGGGGGGTTAATATGTTGATTACGGGGCGTATGCCACCACAACTAGTCCCTTCGTGCACGTAAGAGCAAGTATAATAAGATACAGTCAGCGGGTTGTAAGAATTAAAATATTAGATGTGTGCTGAGTTGGATGAGAGAGAAGAGGAGAGAGAAGGAAAACAGGTTATAGATTAACAGCCGACTGCAGCACGTGCTCCAATGAACAATGTACGAGTGTAAGGTGGATCATATATTAATGAAGTAGTACTACTTAGTAACTTGTTACTATACATGTTGGCTATTAAATTGGCTATAGATAATGTGGCAACCTCATATAGCCAATTGTTGGCTATACTATTAACTATGCTCTAATAGATGGGTGGGTCTCTCACGTTTAGTTACGGCAAGTATAATTTGGAAAGAAATACAACTCGCGGTTGGAACCTGATATGTTGAGCGGGCCGCTTCGCTCGTTGCGACACGCGCGTGCGAAGGAGTCTTTTCCCTTGCGAGTAAATTGAAGGATATCTGACCGTTGATTTTTGTATGAATATGTGTGTACAAAATTACACTCTGAAGCCATTGTACAAATGTGATCGCACAATTTCTATCTGAACAAAAATCCAATCGTCTTTTTACTAATTAGTGATCGGATATAGAGAATTCTGATAAGTAGCACACTTTCTAGGAATCATGTATTTTGCAATGAGGGTAGTACATGCCATGATACGGCACTTGCATGGTCATAGGCCACAGTGTATGCCAGGATATTGAAAAATATAGAAAGGATTCTATGAAGACTAGCTCTGTTCACTTGCAGGACATTTTCATTCGCCTTGGAAGATATTCAGATGCCACAAATGGACATTAAGAAAGAAATTGAATCAACTAATAACTCCTCAGGAACACCCCACCCCCTCCCCCCGCGTCGCCCCCGTGGGGACCGGGCACAACCCTAGCGGCGGCCGCACCCCACCTCCCTCCCCCCTCCCCCCACCCCCGACGTCGCCCTTGTGCACAGGATTCCGTCTCGGGTAAGGGTGGGGCCCTACGGCGCGGCCGCAGGGGCAAGGGACGACGACGGCAGGCGGCTTCGAAGGCGTTGTGTCGGCCTGCATCTCACAAGTGGCGTGGCGGCTACGCGAACGGATTCTCGGGTGGTCGTGTGCGCGTGGATCCCTTGCCAGGTTCGGCCGGATCTGGCTCCGGGCTGGCTGTGCGGGATGTGGGAGGTGGCTGACGGCCTTGCTCGGTTGCTGGAGGCAGGGGGCTCGGGCTGGAGGTCGAGATCTGGTCTGGCCGCCGCCAGATCTGGTGCTTCGGCGGGTGGTGGTGCATGGTGCACATTAGGTGGACGACGGCGGCGGCTGCTCCGGGGCGGCGCCGGCTACTCCAGGCCCGTTCCATCCAGGGGTGCGGGTCTTGGGCGACATGGGATGTGGGCAGCTGCCCCTGCCGTGGCGCTCGGTTGGTGGGGGTGGCGGTGCGGCAGTGATGGTCCTGGTGGGCCTGCTGGCCCGGTTCTAACCGGCTCCGGCGGCTAAAATTTGGCGGGCAGTGCGGTGGACAGTTCTGTTGACCTTCTAGCACTAGTAGAAAATATGGCTTTAGTTCGAGCCTGCCAATCCCATTAGTCCCGGTTCAGTCAAGAACTAGGACCCATGGGGGGCATACGTCCCGATTCGTGCGCCTAGGGGCCCGACCGGGCCTCGGGAGGCATTTGTCCCGGTTTATGTGGACCCATTTATCCCGGTTCTAGTCACGAACTGGGACCAATGGGCCTCGCTCCTGGCCCACAGCCATTGGTCCCGGTTCGTTCCTACAATCGGGACAGCAGGGGGGCCTTTAGTCCCGGTTCCAGCCACGAATCGGGACAAATGAGTTGCCTATATATACCCCCTCGCCGGCGAGCAGAGCAGTCCACACTGCTCTGTTTTTTTGGCCGGCTAGGGGAAGGCATTTGGGTGCTCTAGCTCACTTTCTATGCACGTGAGGTGATCGATGAAATGCCCGAGCCACGCTAGTTAAGTTTGCTCCTCTCAAAGCTCGACCTCCGAGCTCCATTTTTCCCAAGATTTGTCTAGGTTTAGCTGTCCGTCACGCCTCGTCCCCGTCTTCACCAGCGTTGATCTCCCGCGCCGATCTCGTCACCAGCACCACCGTGGTGAGCCTCTTGTACTTATCTTCTTTCTGAAAGAAAAAAATCTTACTTTAGATAGATACTTGTCTAATTTTCTTACTTTTGACACACATAATTATATATAATGCACGCAGATGAACCGGCAATGGATGTACGGTGACAGACACACCTTCGAGTACAATAAGGGCCTGCATAATTTTCTCGAAGTGGTTGAGGCAAACAAGCAGAATGGTTTTATGTGTTGTCCATGCCCTAATTGTGGGAATACGAAATCTTACTCTGACCGGAAAATCCTTCACACCCACCTGCTTTATAAGGGTTTCATGCCACACTATAATGTTTGGATGAGGCATGGAGAAAAAGGGGTTATGATGGAAGACAACGAAGAAGAAGAGGATGAACAACCATTTGCCCCCTAAATACGATGATGCTGCAACGGGGGAAGCTGCTGAAGATCAAGAGGAACCAGATGATGTGCCCGATGATGATGATCTCCCCTGGGTCATTGTCGATGCAAGGACACAATGAGAAAGTCAGAAGGAGAAGCTGAAGTTCGATCACATGTTAGAGGATCACAAAAAAGGGTTGTACCCCAATTGCGAAGATGGCAACACAAAGCTTGGTACCGTACTGGAATTGCTGTAGTGGAAGGCAGAGAATGTTGTGCCTGACAAAGGATTTGAAAAGCTACTGAAAATATTGAAGAAGAAGCTTCCAAAGGATAACGAATTGCTCGACAGTACGTACGCAACAAAGAAGGTCGTATGCCCTCTAGGATTGGAGGTGCAGAAGATACATGCATGCCCTATGATACGTCTCCAACGTATCTATAATATTTGATTGCTGCATGCTATATTATCTACTGTTTTAGACATTATTGGGCTTTATTATCCACTTTTATATTATTTTTGGGACTAACCTATTAACCGGAGGCTCAGCCCAGAATTGTTGTTTTCTGCCTGTTTTAGGGTTTCGAAGAAAAGGAATATCAAACGGAGTCCAAACGGAATGAAACCTTCGGAAACGTGATTTTCTCATCAGATAAGATCCAGGAGACTTGGACCCTCCGTCAAGAAAGCCACGAGGTGGTCACAAGGGTAGGGGGCGCCCCCCCTAGGGCGCGCCCCCCCTGCCTCGTGGGCCCCTCGAAGCTCCACTGACGTACTTCTTCCTCCTATATATATTCACGTACCCCCAAACAATCAGGGACGGAGCCAAAAACCTAATTCCACCACCGCAACTTTCTGTATCCACGAGATGAAGGGGCCTGTTCCGAAGCTCCGCCGGAGGGGGCATCGATCATGGAGGGCTTCTACATCATCATCCAAGCCCCTCCGATGAAGTGTGACTAGTTTACTTCAGACCTACGGGTCCATAGCTAGTAGCTAGATGGCTTCTTCTCTCTTTTTGGATCTCAATACAATATTCTCCCCCTCTCTCGTGGAGATCTATTCGTTGTAATCTTCTTTTTGTGGTGTGTTTGTTGAGATCGATGAATTGTGGGTTTATGATCAAGTCTATCTATGAATAATATTTGAATCTTCTCTGAATTCTTTTATGTATGATTGGTTATCTTTGCAAGTCTCTTCGAATTATCAGTTTGGTTTGGCCTACTAGATTGGTTGTTCTTGCCATGGGAGAAGTGCTTAGCTTTGGGTTCGATCTTGCGGTGTCCTTTCCCAGTGACAGAAGGGGCAGCAAGGCACGTATTGTATCGTTGCCATCGAGGATAACAAGATGTTTTTTTATCATATTGCATGAAACTATCCCTCTACATCATGTCATCTTACTTAAGGCGTTACTCTGTTTTTAATTTAATACTCTAGATGCATGCTGGATAACGGTCGATGAGTGGAGTAATAGTAGTAGATGCAGAATCGTTTCGGTCTACTTGTCTCGGACGTGATGCCTATATACATGATCATACCTAGATATTCTCATAACTATGCTCAATTCTGTCAATTCCTCAACAGTAATTTGTTCACCCACCATAGAATACTTACTCTCTTGAGAGAAGCCACTAGTGAAACATATGGCCCCCGAGTCTCTTTCTCATATATCAATCTCCATCACTTTATTATTGCTTTGCTTTTACTTTATTTACTTTGCATCTCTATACCAAAAATACCAAAAAATATTATTTATCATCTCTATCAGATCTCACTTTCGTAAGTGACCGTGAAGGGATTGACAACCCCTAAGCGCGTTGGTTGCGTTGAGCTATTATTTTTGTGTAGGTACGAGGGACTCAAGTGTAGCCTCATACTGGATTGATACCTTGGTTCTCAAAAACTGAGGGAAATACTTACGCTACTTTGCTGCATCATCCCTTCCTCTTCGGGGAAATCCAGCGCAGTGCTCAAGAGGTAGCAACAAGAATTTCTGGCGCCGTTGCCGGGGAGGTTCGTGCAAGTCAAGATTTGACTCCCGACAACGAGCCATTTCTGGCGCCGTTGTCGGGGAGTCTGCGCAAAAGTCAACATACCAAGTACCCATCACAATCCCTATCTCCCGCATTATATTATTTGCCATTTGCCTCTCATTTTCCTCTCCCCCACTTCACCCTGGCCGTTTTATTCGCCCCCCCTCTCTCTATCCCCCCTCTCTATTTGCCTCTTTTGCCCATTTGCTCTTTGTTTGCTCGTGTGTTAGTTTGTTTGCTTGTCGTCATGGCTAGTCTCATATCTTCTCCGTTGTCTCCCGAGAATGAAGTTCTAAATTTTAAACGAAGGGAGGGAGAAAATCTAAAATATGCTTGGTATAGAATTTGCAATGCTCAAAATAGATCTACCAGGAAGCAAGCTACTTCAGTTCTTCTCCACAATTTTTATGTAGGTGTTAATCCTTGGTATATATATATATATATCCTTGATACCATTACCGGAAGGAATTTCTTGGGTACCATACTTTTGATTCTTATAATGCTATGTTAGATTTATTTGGCTCACCACCTCTTTTGGTTAATGGAACTATGTTAACTTTGGAGCATGTTATGCAAAGACTTGAAATTACTGAAAATAAAGTTGCTACTATTGAATTAATTGAAAATCTAGATAAAAATATCCACAATCAAATTACTCAATATGGATCTAAGGTAGGAATGACTTTGAAAAATATTAAGCAAAAGGAACACATAGTTAATGAGAAGATAAACTTAGATTCTACTAGAATTGATAACTTGAGGGTATCATTACAAACTTGGGAACCGCTCTTTCTTTCGTAAAGAATACTCCAAGTCCTCCTACTAAAATTGCCAAGCTTATGTATGTTCCTAAAAATAAGGGTGAGTCATCTAGTAAGGAAACTGTGGATCTTAAATCTATAAGTAATCATCCCAATCTTTTTGCTATCATTAAGGAACCAATTGCTACAAATGAATTTTTTGATCTTGTGCCTAAGAGTTTGATAATCACTAGAAAGAAAGAAATTCCTAAGGTAAATAGATGCCTCATTGAAGAATTGCCTACCAAAGATGGAAATACCTAGATCTATTCTTTCTTGTTATGCCTAGCTAGGGGCATTAAACGATAGCGCTTGTTGGGAGGCAACCCAATTTTATTTTTCTTCCTTGCTTTTTCTCATGTTTAATAATAAATAAATTATCTAGCCTCTGTTTTGGGTGTGTTTTTTGTGTTGAATTAGTGTTTGTGCCAAGTAGAACCGTTGGGAAGACTTGGGGAAAGTCTTGTTGAACTTGCTGTAAAAAACAGAAACTTTAGCGCTCACGAGAACTGCTGTCATTTTTATTTGGAAAGTGATATTTAGTTAATTATTTTTGGAGATTATTAATAGATGAATTCCTCACGTGCAGAAATTTATTTTGGAATTTTTGGGGTTCCAGATCTTGCGCTAGCTACAGATTACTACAGACTTTTCTGTTTTTGACAGATTCTGTTTTTCGTGTATTGTTTGCTTATTTTGATGAATCTATGGCTAGTAAAATAGTTTATAATCCATAGAGAAGTTGGAATACAGTAGGTTTAACACCCATATAAATAAAAAATGAGTTAATTACAGTACCTTGAAGTGGTCTTTTGTTTCCTTTCGCTAACGGTGCTCACAAGTTTTCTACTTTAAGTTTTGTGTTGTGAAGTTTTCAAGTTTTGGGTAAAGATTTGATGGATTATGGAACAAGGAGTGGCAAGAGCCTAAGCTTGGGGATTCCCATGGCACCCCCAATATAATCTAAGGACACCTAAAAGCCAAAGCTTGAGGATGCCCCGGAAGGCATCCCCTCTTTCGTCTACTTCTATCGGTAACTTTACTTGGAGCTATATTTTTATTCACCACATGATATGTGTTTTGCTTGGAGCGTCTTTTATGATTTGAGTATTTGCTTATTAGTTTAAAACAATCATCCTTGCTGTACACACCTTTTGAGAGAGCCATACATGATTTGGAATTTGATAGAATACTGTATGTACTTCACTTGTATCTTTTGAGTTATATAATTTTACTCCATGTGCTTCACTTATATCTTTTGAGCTTTATAGTTTTTCTCTAGTGCTTCACTTATATCTTTTAGAGCACGGTGGTGGATTTGCTTTATAGAAACTATTGATCTCTCATGCTTCACTTAGATTATTTTGAGAGTCTTAATAGCATGGTAATTTGCTTAAAATCCTAATATGCTTGGTATGCAAGATTAATAATAAAACTTTCGTATGAGTGTGTTGAATACTAAGAAGAAATTGATGCTTGATAATTGTTTTGAGATATGAGGATGATGATATTAAAGTCATGCTAGTTGAGTAGTTGCGAATTTGACAAATGCTTGTGTTAAAGTTTGTGATTCCCGTAGCATGCACGTATGGTGAACCGTTATGTGATGAAGTCGGAGCATGATTTATTTATTGATTGTCTTCCTTATGAGTGGCGGTCGAGGACGAGCGATGGTCTTTTCCTACCAATCTACCCCCCTAGGAGCATGCGCGTAACACTTTGCTTTGATAACTTCTAGATTTTTGCAATAAGTATATGAGTTCTTTACGACTAATGTTGAGTCCATGGATTATATGCACTTTCCTTCCTTCCACCATTGCTAGCTCATGTGGAGTAGTAGATATCAATGTGAGGAGAAGGGATTGCCATGCAAAGGATGCGCTAAGACCTATAAGTTTATGAAAGCTCAAACTGGAAATTAAGTGGGTATGCATCCAACTTGCTTGCTCATGAAGACTTCGGGCATTTGTGGAAGCCCATCATCGAAATATACAAGCCAAGTTCTATAATGAAAATTCCCACTAGTATATGAAAGTGATAACCCAAGAGACTCTCTATATGAAGAACATGGTGCTACTTTGAAGCACAAGTGTGGTAAAAGGATAGTAACATTGCCCCTTCTCTCTTTTTCTCTCATTTTTTTCTTTTTTTCTTTTTTTTGGGGCCTTCTCTTTTTTTTTCTTTTGGCCTTTCTCTTTTTTCCGGAGTCTCATCCCGACTTGTGGGGGAATCATAGTCTCCATCATCCTTTCCTCACTGGGGCAATGCTCTAATAATGATGATCATCACACTTTTATTTACTTACATCTCAATATTACAACTCGATACTAGAACAAAGATATGACTCTATATGAATGCCTCCGACGGTGTACCGGGATGTGCAATGATCTAGCGCAGCAATGACATCAAAAAACGGACAAGGCATGAAAACATCATGCTAGCTATCTTATGATCATGTAAAGCAATATGACAATAAATGCTCAAGTCATGTATATCATGATGATGGAAGTTGCATGGCAATATATCTCGGAATGGCTATGGAAATTCCATGATAGGTAGGTATGGTGGCTGTTTTGAGGAAGATATAAGGAGGTTTATGTGTGACAGAGCGTATCATATCACGGGGTTTGGATGCACCGGCGAAGTTTGCACCAACTCTCGAGATGAGAAAGGGCAATGCACGGTACCGAAGAGGCTAGCAATGATGGAAGGGTGAGAGTGTGTATAATCCATGGACTCAACATTAGTCATAAAGAACTCACATATTTATTGCAAAAATCTATTAGTCATCGAAACAAAGTACTACGCGCATGCTCCTAGGGGGATAGATTGGTAGGAAAAGACCATCGCTCGTCCCCGACCGCCACTCATAAGGAAGATGATCAATAAACACATCATGCTCCGACTTCGTTACATAACGGTTCGCCATACGTGCATGCTACGGGACTTGCAAACCTCAACAAAAGTATTTCTCAATTTCACAATTACTCAACTAGGACGACTCTAATATCACCATCTTTATATCGCAAAACTATTGCAAGGAATCAAACATATCATATTCAGCGATCTACAAGATTTATGTAGGATTTTATGACTAACCATGTGAATGACCAGTTCCTGTCATCTCTCTAAATAGATATAAGTGAAGCAAGAGAGTTTTAATTCTTTCTACAAAATATATGCCCACGCTCTAACAAATATAAGTGAAGCAAAAGAGTAGTCTACAAATGGCGGTTGTCTAAGTGAAGAGAAACAGGCAATCCAAACTTCAAATGATATAAGTGAAGCACATGAAGCATTCTATAAAGCCATACTCAAAAGATATAAGTGAAGTGCAAAGAAGATTCTATAAATAAACCAAGGACCATCTCATACCAGCATGGTGCATAAAAGAAAATTAAAAACCTAAATGCAAAAGACGCTCCAAGACTTGCACATATCGGATGAACGAAACGAATCCGAAAACATACCGATACTTGTTGAAGAAAGAGGGGATGCCTCCCCAGCATCCCCAAGCTTAGATGCTTGAGTCTCCTTGAATATTTACTTGGGGTGCCTCGGGCATCCCCAAGCTTGAGCTCTTGCCTCTCTTCCTTCTTCTCACATCGAGACCTTCTCGATCATCGAACACTTCATCCACACAAAACTCCAACAGAAAACTCGGTAAGATCCGTTAGTATAATAAAGCAAATCACTACTCTAAGTACTGTTGCAAACCAATTCATATTTTGTTTTTTCATTATGTCTACTATAATATAACTTTTTCATGGCTTAATCCACTGATATAAATTGATAGGTTCATCAAAACAAGCAAACTATGCATCAAAAATAGAATCCATCTAAAACAGAACAGTCTGTAGCAATCTGAACATTCATAATACTTTTGATACTTTAAAAATTATACCAAAATTATCAAAAATAAACAATTTGTACAGCAAGATAGTGAAAAAAAGAATCAGAACCATTTGACTTTCCAGTAAAAAATTAAAATTCGCGCACTACAACCAAAGTGTCTGTCCTGCACCGTACAAACCAACAAGCATTGTAAACATCCTAAAGGAAAACCTTGGCACATTATTTTTATAATACAATGGAATTGTACAAGGGGATAATTATTTTGTTGAAAAGTTTCTGTAATCAAGATTCACAAAGTTTCCGTGAGCATGAACAAAGTTCAAGGCTAGCTCCCACTTCAACAATGCTTGTCTCTCTCACTTTCACTTTCCTTTTTGAAAAAGTTTTAGGTTCCCCTCTTTATTTTTGTTGTTTTTAAACTATATGAAAGAACTCAACAGAAATGAATGACTCTCTAAAACTTCCGGGTTGTCTCCCTGGCAGTGCTTTCTTTAAAGCCATTAAGCTAGGCATATAGTGCTCAAGTAGTGAATCCACCCGGATCCCAAGGTATGTCAAAGCCAATTTTAATTAGCAATGATTTGTAATTTAGTAGTGAGCACAAAGCAACATATATCATGTAATGACGAAGTCTAACTCTCTTCCTATGCATCGGCATGTCATAAAAGAACAATTCGTGCACACCTAGTAAAGGCCAATGCATAGTATAAACAGTTTCTTGCAATTTTATCATGTTGGAAACATAGAGAGGTGGAGATATAGTTCCTCTCTCATAATAATTACAAGTAGCAGCAGCAAGCACATGCATATTATATCTATCAAAATCATCATGTGCAGCGGTAGAAGGCAACCCATCAATGTAATCCTTAATAAGTGCAAACTTCTCCGATATAGTGTAATCAGGAGAATTCAAAAAGATAATAGGACTATCATGCGTGGGTGCAATAGCAACAATTTCATGTTTAACATAAGGAACTATAGCAAGTTCATCTCCATAAGCATCATTCATATTGGCATCTTGGCCACAAGCATAGCAAGCATCATCAAAAAGGGATATTTCAAGAGAATCAATGGGATCATAACAGTCATCATAGCAATCATCCTTCGGTAAGCACGAAGGGGAATTAAACAATGTACGAGTTGAAAAATTACTTTCATTAGAAGGTGGGCATGGGTGATCAATCCGCTCTTCCTCCTTTTGTTCTTCGCTCTGCTCATCTTTTTCATCCAATGAACTCATAGTTTCATCAATTTCTTCTTCCATAGACTCCTGCAAAATATTAGTCTCTTCTTGGACAGCGGAGTATTCCTCAATATATAGTTTAACATAGGCATTAGAAGCATAATTCTCATAACAATATTCAAGTATGGCAAAATTTTCAGATTTGTAAAGAGTAGCATCATACTTTTCAATCAACGAAGCAATTTCATAAGCACCCTTAAAAGCAACAAATTCTTCAATTTGTTGAACATCATATTAATTATAAACACCCTTAGCATATGAAGATAAGATTCCATTATCAATAAACTCACATTGGTAGGGAAGGTGTTTCTTAGGGTTTTCAGAACAACAAGTAAAATCATATTCCCAACATAAATTCCAAGCATAGCATTGCAAACGATGAATTTGACCCAATAGAATTTTCCCTTTTCAGATATTCGGTGTCGCACATAACAAGCATGCTCATCTAAAGATTTGCCCTCAACTAAGCTAGTTGGGGTTTCAGCACGAGCACATAGGGATCGAAGATGATCCAAGTAATAAGCTTCAGCATTGTGATAGATTTTTTTGTTATTTTGCGTTTCCTACCCATGACTAAAGATAGAAAACAACTAAGAACAGCAAAATAAAAATTACTTAGTGATAAAGCAAACAAGCACACACGAGAATATTCACCCCACGCTATTGCTCCCCGGCAACGGCGCCAGAAAAAGGTCTTGATAACCCACAAGTATAGGGGATCGCAACAGTTTTCGAGAAGTAAGAGTGTCGAACCCAACGAGGAGCTAAAGGTAGAACAAATATTCCCTCAAGTTCCATCGACCACCGATACAACTCTACGCACACTTGATGTTCGCTTTACTGGAAACAAGTATGAAACTAGAAGTACTTTGTAGGTGGTTTTGGGTAAGCTTGCAAGAAAGTACAGAGCACGTAAATAAAAGCTAGGGGTTGTTTAGATAAAGACACAACTAAATTAGTTTTAGTAAAGAGCTTTTGTCAACAAGAAGGTTATTTGTCCCTAGGCAATCGATAACTAGACCGGTAATCATTATTGCAATTTTATTTGAGGGAGAGGCATAAGCTAACATACTTTCTCTACTTGGATCATATGCACTTATGATTGGAACTCTAGCAAGCATCCGCAACTACTAAAGATTCATTAAGGTAAAACCCAACCATAGCATTAAAGTATCAAGTCCCCTTTATCCCATACGCAAACAACCTACTTACTCGGGTCTGTGCTTCTGTCACTCACGCCACCCACCATAAGCAAATCGTAAGCATATTGCAAACCCTACAGCGGGAATCCCTCACGCTTGCGCGACACGGAGAGCACCATAGGAAAGCACCAATAATAAAACATACAACTCAAACCAATCACGATCATCAAATAGCCATTAGGACAAAACAGATCTACTCAAACATCATAGGATAACCATACATCATTGGGAAATAATATATACCATCGAGAACCATGTTTAAGTAGAGATTACAGCTGGTAAGAGAGAGGTTACACCGCTGCATAGAGGGGGTAAGAGTTGGTGATGATGGCGGTGAAGTTGTTGGTGAAGATGGCGGTGATGGTGATGGCCCCGGCAGTGCTCCGGCTCCACCGGAAGCAAGGGGGAGAGGGACCCCCTTCTTCTTCTTCTTCCTTGACCTCCTCCCTAGATGGGAGAACGGTTTCCCCTCTGGTCCTTGGCTCCCATGGCGTGGGAGGGGCGAGAGCCCCTCCGAGATTGGATCTATCTCTGTGTTTCTCTCTTGTTCTGCGTTCTCCCCTGCTCTGTTTCACCATTTCGCGTATATATGGAGATCCGTAACTCCGATTGGCCTGAAACCTTCGCCGTGATTTTTTTCCAAATATTAGCTTTCTTGCGGCAAAAGAAGAGCGTCAACTGCCTTATGGTGGGCTCACGAGGGTAGGGGGCGCGCCCCTGCCTCGTGATCACCTCGGGCACTGGTTCGCGTTGATTTTCCTTCCAAATTTTCCATATTTTCCAAAAATAAGCTCCGTCCATTTTTATCCCGTTTGGACTCCGTTTGATATGGATATTCTGCAAAACCAAAAACATGCAACAGACAGGAACTGGCACTGGGCACTGGATCAATATGTTAGTCCCAAAAATAGTATAAAAAGTTGCCAAAAAGTATATGAAAGTTGAATAATATTGGCATGGAACAATCAAAAATTATAGATACGACGGAGACGTATCACCACGCTCCATCATTGTCATATTTCTATGCATTATCATGTAGTTGACATCGTATTTGTGGCAAAGCCACCGTTCATAATTCTTTCATACATGTCACTCTTGATTTGTAATATTTTGTTCATGCTATATTATCTACTGTTTTAGACATTATTGGGCTTTATTATCCACTTTTATATTATATTTGGGACTAACCTATTAACTGGAGGCCCAGCCCAGAATTGCTGGTTTTTGCCTGTTTTAGGGTTTTGAAGAAAAGGAATATCAAACGGAGTCCAAACGGAATGAAACCTTCGGAAACATGATTTTCTCTTCAGATAAGATCCAGGAGACTTGGACCCTCCGTCAAGAAAGCCACGAGGTGGTCACGAGGGTAGAGGCGCGCCCCCTGCCTTGTGGGCCCCTCAAAGCTCCACCGACGTACTTCTTCCTCCTATATATATCCACGTACCCCCGAACGATCAGGGACGGAGGCAAAAACCTAATTCCACCGCCGCAACTTTCTGTATCCACGAGATCCCATCTTGGGGCTTGTTCCGGAGCTCCGCCGGAGGGGGCGTCGATCACGGAGGGCTTCTACATCATCATCCAAGCCCCTCCGATGAAGTGTGAGTAGTTTACTTCAGACCTACGGGTCCATAGCTAGTAGCTAGATGGCTTGTTCTCTCTTTTTGGATCTCAATACAATGTTCTCCCCCTCTCTCGTGGAGATCTATTCGATGTAATCTTCTTTTTGTGGTGTGTTTGTTTAGACCGATGAATTGTGGGTTTATGATCGAGTCTATCTATGATTAATATTTGAATCTTCTCTGAATTCTTTTATGTATGATTGGTTATCTTTGCAAGTCTCTTCAAATTATCAGTTTGGTTTGGCCTACTAGATTGGTTGTTGTTGCCATGGGAGAAGTGCTTAGCTTTGGGTTTGATCTTGCGGTGTCCTTTCCCAGTGATAGAAGGAGCAGAAAGGCACGTATTGTATCGTTGCCATCAAGGATAACAAGATGGGGTTTTTATCATATTGCATGAAACTATCCCTCTACATCATGTCATCTTACTTAAGGTGTTACTCTGTTTTTAACTTAATACTCTAGATGCATGCTAGATAGCGGTCGATGAGTGGAGTAATAGTAGTAGATGCAGAATCGTTTCGGTCTACTTGTCTCGGACGTGATGCCTATATACATGATCATACCTAGATATTCTCATAACTATGCTCAATTATGTCAATTGCTCAACAGTAATTTGTTCACCCACCGTAGAATACTTATGCTCTTGAGAGAAGCCACTAGTGAAACATATGGCCCCCGGGTCTCTTTCTTATCATATCAATCTCCATCACTTTATTATTGCTTTGCTTTTACTTTATTTACTTTGCATCTCTATACCAAAAATACCAAAAAAAATATTATTTATCATCTCTATCAGATCTCACTTTCGTAAGTGACCGTGAAGGGATTGACAACCCCTAAGCGCGTTGGTTGCGTTGAGCTATTGTTTTTGTGTAGGTACGAGGGACTCGAGTGTAGCCTCCTACTGCATTGATACCTTGGTTCTCAAAAACCGAGGGAAATTCTTACGCTACTTTGCTGCATCATCCCTTCCTCTTCAGGGAAATCCAACACAGTGCTCAAAAGGTAGCACCCTAATGACTGCATCCTCTACCACGGTGCGTACGAGGATTTGAACGCATGCCCGGTATGCGGTGCATTGCGGTATAAGATCAGACGAGATGACCCTGGTGATGTTGACGGCGAGCCCCCCAAGAAGAGGGTTCCTGCGAAGGTGATGTGGTATGCTCCTATATACCATGGTTGAAACATCTGTTGAGAAACGAAGAGCATGCCAAGTTGATGCGATGGCACAGAGAGGGCCATAAGAAAAGACGGAAGTTGAGAGCACCCGCTGATGGGTCGCAGTGGAGAAAATCAAGAGAAAGTACCGGGATGAGTTTGCAGCTGACCCAAGGAACGCATGGTTTAGTTTAAGTGCGGATGACATTAATCCTTTCGGCGAGCAGAGAAGCAATCACAACACCTGGCCCGTGACTCTATGTATGTATAACCTTCCTCCTTAGATGTGCATGAAGCGGAAGTTTATTATGATGCCAGTTCTCATCCAAGGCCCTAAGCAACCCGGCAACGACATTGATGTGTACCTAAGGCCATTAGTTGAAGAACTTTTACAGCTGTGGAATGGAAACGGTGTACGTGTGTGGGATGAGCACAAACATGAGGAATTTAACCTGCATGCGCTGCTCTTTGTAACCATCAACGATTGGCCCGGTCTCACTAACCTTTCAGGATAGACAAACAAGGGATACCACGCATGCACGCACTGTTTAGCTGACACCAAAAATATATACCTGGACAAATGCAGGAAGAATGTGTACCTGGGCCATTGTCAATTTCTACCGACCAACCATCAATGTCGAAAGAAAGGCAAGCATTTCAAAGGCGAGGCAGATCACCGGAAGAAGCCCGCCATGCGTTCCGGTGATCACGTACTTGCTATGGTCAATGATTTACACGTAATCTTTGGAAAGGGTCCCGGCAGACTAGCTGTTCCGAATGACGCTGAGGGACGCGCACCCATGTGGAAGAAGAAATCTATATTTTGGGACCTACCCTACTAGAAAGTCCTAGAGGTCCTCTCTTCAATTGACGTGATGCACATGACGAAGAACCTTTGCGTGAACCTACTAGGCTTCTTGGGCATGTATGGGAAGACAAAAGATACAACTGAGGCACGGGAGGACCTGTAACGTTTGCACGAAAAAGACGGCATGCCTCCAAAGCAGTATGAAGGTCCTGCCAGCTACGCTCTTACCAAAGAAGAGAAGGAAATCTTCTTTGAATGCCTGCTCAGTATGAAGGTCCCGACTGGCTTCTCGTCGAATATAATTGGAATAATAAATATGCCAGAGAAAAAGTTCCAGAACCTAAAGTCTCATCACTGCCACGTGATTATGATGCAACTGCTTCCGGTTGCATTGAGGGGGCTTCTACCGGAAAATGTCTGATTAGTCATTATGAAGCTATGTGCATTCCTCGATGCAATCTCTCGGAAGGTGATCGATCCAGAAATCATACCAAGGCTAAGGAGTGATGTGGCACAATGTCTTGTCAGTTTCGAGCTGTTGTTCCCATCATCCTTCTTCAATATCATGACGCACGTCCTAGTTCATCTAGTCGACGAGATTGTCATTCTGGGGCCCGTATTTCTACACAATATGTTCGCCTTTGACAGGTTCATGTGAGTCCTAAAGAAATATGTCCGTAACCGCGCTAGGCAAGAAGGAAGCATCTCCATGGGCCATCAAGCAGAGGATGTCATTGGGTTTTGTGTTGACTTCATTCCTGGCCTTAAGAAGATAGGTCTCCCTAAATCACGGTATGAGGAGAGAATGACTGGAAAAGGCACGCTTGGAGGGGACTCAATAATATGCAGGGACGGTCATTCTTGGTCTCAAGCACACTACACAGTCCTATAGAACTCTACCTAGGTGACCCCGTATGTCGATAAACACAAGAATAGTCTGCTCTCCAAACACCCGGAGCAGTGTGACGACTGGATTACATGTGAACACATCAGGACTTTCAACAGTTGGTTGGAAACATGTCTCAGAGGTGAAAAAACTGTTTGTGATGAGTTGTACTCGTTGTCTAGGGGACCATCTTCGACTGTATTGACTTACAAAGGATACGAGATAAATGGGAATACATTTTACACGATCGCCCAAGATCAAAAGAGAACCAACCAAAACAGTGGTGTCCGCTTTGATGCAGCAACCGAGAGGGGAAAGGACACATATTATGGTTACGTAGTGGACATATAAGAACTTGACTACGGACATGATTTTAAGGTCCCTTTGTTTAAGTGCAAATGGGTCAATCTGTCAGGAGGCGGGGTACAGGTTGACCCACAGTACAGAATGACAACAGTGGATCTGAACAATCTTGGGTACACTGACAAACCGTTCGTCCTAGCCAATGATGTGGCACATGTTATCTATGTGAAGGACATGTCTACCAAATCGAGAAAAAGAAAAGATAAGGAAGTGAATACATCATATGATGAGCCAAAGCGCCACATAGTTCTTTCAAGAAAAAGGGACATCGTGGGAGTGGAGGGCAAGACAGACATGTCCGAAGATTATGAAAAGTTTCATGAAATTCCTCCCTTCAAAGTCAAGGCTAACTCAAGCATCCTGATAAATGATGAAGATTATCCATGGTTATGGTGCAATAAGAAAAGGACACAACCAAAGAAAAAGTGAAGACTTTCTCTCCACAACTATTGTGATGATACCATGCCAACTTTCAACCTTTTTCTAGTTCATTTGAAATGCCTGTTGTAACACACGAGTTTCTGTCGTTTTGTACACGAAGTGTATTCAGTTTTTGCCGTAACCCTCTCAACTTTTTAGCACATGCTACGTGGGTGAAATGATGATACCATGCCAACTTTCAACCTTTTCGTAGTTCATTTGTAGTGCTTTTCGTTTTCAGGGTCATATAGCTTAAAAAATCAGTAAATGCATGAAAAATAACAAATGAAGTCAAAAAGGGTTGAAAATTGATGATGTGGCTTTGAATGGTGCATTTTGAACACACAAAAAGTCTGGAGTTCAAATAAGTTCAAAAAAATGAAATCCCTTTGTAACAGACGAGTTTCCGTATGAAACCCTGATACTTCGATAGAAATTGTCCATTTTGTACACGAAGTGCATCCAGTTTTTACCGTAAACCTCTCAACTTTTTAGTACATGCTATATGGGTGAAATGATGATACCATGCCAACTTTCAACATTTTTAGAGTTCATTTGTAGTGCTTTTCATTTTCAGGGTCATATAGCTCAAAAAAATCAGCAAATGCATGAAAAATAACAAATGAAGTCGCAAATAGTTGAAATTTGATGATGTGGCACTAACAGGAAAATAAAATAAATAAAAACAATAATAATAAAAATAGAAACAAAAGAATCACGGAAAAACAGGAAAAATAAACAAAATAAACTTTAACTAATGACACTAAGAGATAGTTTATAATTTTTATTACCTGAAAGCAAAAAGAACCACGGAAAAACAATAAGTATTTTGCTTTAAGTAGAAACAAAATAAAATAAATAAAGAAAAAGAGAAAACAAAAAGAAAATAAAAGAAATAAGTATAAACAAAATAAAATAAAATAAAATAAACTTTTATGAAATAAATAAGTAGAAACAAAATAAAATAAATAAAATATTTTTTATGAAATAAAGAAGTAGAAAGAAAATAAGACAAAGTAAAATAAAATGAAATAAACTATAATAAAATAAAATAAATACACCTTCATAAAATAAATAAAAATAGCAAGCGTAAGTATTTTGTTGTAAGTAGAAACAAAATAAAATAAATAAAGCAAAAAATAAAAGAAAAAAATTGGGAAAAAATGCCACCTAGTGGGCCACCATGGCCTGAATACGAATAGAAACCCATCCATGGGCTAGGATTCAGGCCCGCAGAAGGCCCAGCAGCCCCACAGGCATAGCAGTGCGAGATTAGGCCCACAGGCCTGCAGTTCAGAGGAGTTCAATGGACATGGTGGGGTAGGGTTTATAAACAGGTCATGCCGCTTCTCGGCTAGGGAGGTGAGACTAAACATCCCACCGCACTGCGGCTTTGGCAAGCGTAGCACATTGGTTCCGGTTGGTGGCACGAACCGAGACCAATGCACCCCTTTGGTTCCGGTTTGTGGCACCAACCGGAACCAATGCCGACCTTTAGTCCCGGTTCGTGCCACCAACCGAGACCAAAGGCCTCTGCTTTCCTCCCTTTGGGCTGCTAAAAAAAGACCGTTGGTCCCGGTTGGAGGCAACAACCGGGACTAAAGGGCGTCATTGGTCCCGATTTTTGTCACGAACCGGGACCAATGCTTCATCTATATAAGCAGCGGTCGTGAAAAATTTCATTCAGTTCATCTTCTCCGCGCGACGACGCCGCGAGGCTGCCTGCCCTCTGCCTCGTCGTCGCCATCGTCGCCCCTGCCTCCGACGCCGTCACCGCCCCGCGCCACCCCTGCCCCGACGCCGCCGGCCCTGCCGCCTCGTCGCCCATCGCCGCGCGCGCCCCCACCGTCGCTGTCGTCGTGCCGTGCCTCCTCGTCGCCATCCCCGTGCCCTGCCTCCTCGTCGCCGCCGCCTGTAGTGAGCTCATTCTCCTCCTCGCCGAACTCCCGCTGCATATATGCATTTTCCTAATTAAGTTTAGATGTGTAGTTTAGATATTATTGTTGAATATGCAAATGTTTGTATGTTCATATGAAAAGAATATGTGAATTTTTTTCATAGAATTTTTATGATTTTTTTCTGTTGTAATTTTGTTCATAGAATTTTTATGATTTTTTTCTGTTGTAATTTTGTTCATAGAATTTTTATGATATTTTTGTTCATAGAATTTTCTTTGTCAAATTATGTATATGTTCATATTGTGTATGTATAGGAAAATTGTGTATGATCAAAGTCATTTATGTATATGTTCATATTTAGAAGAAAAAGCAGGAGAGGAAAAAGGAAAAAGAAGAAGAGGAAGAACGAGAAGAAGAAGAAGAAGAAGAAGAAGAAGAAGAAGAAGAAGAAGAAGAAGAAGAAGAAGAAGAAGAAGAAGAAGAAGAAGAAGAGAGGAAGAAGAGGAGAAATAAATAAGAAGATGGAAAAGAAGAAGACACAAAGGAGAAGAAGAAGAAATAGAATAATATATTATTCTATTTTCTTCTTCTTCTTTTTTTCTTCGATCGCCCTCCTCTATTCCTTTCTTATTCTCCTTTTTTCTTCATCTTCTTCCTCTTCTTATTTTTTTATCGGGTATGTCGTTGTTGATATACCCCCCCTCCCCGATAACTTCTAGTAAGTATTACTTAGAAAGTGTTTAATATAATTAGTTAGAAAAACAATAGAACTAGTTAAAGTAGTTTATTTTTTGTAAGTACTACTTTATTTTATTTATAGTAAGTGCTTAGTAGTTGAACTAGTTGATTTAATAAAACTACTTTATTTTACTACAGAAGTAGGTTATTTTCAGCAAAAAAATTAATAGAACTAGTTTATTTTTTTAGCTCAAGCAATTATTCCCGCATCGACATCGACGATACCTATCCCGCATCCTCGTCGTCCACTCGCGGAGGAGGCCGGCTTGATCAGAGGGGCCATGTCCGGGACTGGGCTCCGTCGGGCTGGTATTGGGAGGTGCTACCTTCCCGGGGGCGTAGGTTGGTGAGGAGCCAGCCCGTCGTTGACCCGATCCTTGTTTGGTGGTGGTCGTGTGGGCCAGTGACGGTGCCGAGGCTTCCGGACACCGCGGAGGTGGTACGTCACCGTGTCAGCGAGGAGGACGAGCACGTCCATCGCTACATGGTTGTGTTGGAGGGCAGGTTCAACAATACCTGATAGGTTCTTCAGGGATCTCACTGGAGCTATGATCCTGTGATGGTGCCTTCTCTTTGGGTGCCCACCGCCCGCACCGATACCCGTCGGGCGTTACGGTTCTAGCTAGCTGTATTAGCGATGTTATATGTATGATAGTATTCGAGGTGTATTAGTGAAATATTCGACGATGTACGGACGCAAGAGATGATGTAGTTTTGCTTATAATTAAATGCATGCCAATTTGAATACTACTTTATTTTAAGATTTGGTTTTGCTTATTGAATGCTCTAATTGGAAAAGTACTCCTACTTTGAATGCTAAAATTGCAGAGCACTATGCAAGGCTTATGCATTTGACTAGTTGATAGCTTATAGGGTTTTTGTTTTTGCAGAAATCTAGGAACCCCTCCATCATCCCCGTCGTTGTCCCCGTCACCGACCCCCCTCCGACCTTGAGGTGAGACCAGCCAAATCTCCATGTCAATATGAGTCCTATAAAATTTAATTGTAAGTTTAATATTTGAATTATGAACATAGGAAATGTCGTACTCGGATGACGAAAGTCTCCCGGGGGAGTGCGATTGGTGCCACGACGACCGAGGTCTGTGCGACAGGCCTCACCTGGACAAAGATCGGCGCTTTAGCATTAAGCTGGAGGATACCTTCGATGTTGAAACGATACGCAACGACGACAAGTGTTTTCTTTCGTAATTAAGCACGACTTCAACTATTTCAACGTGCAATTTTCATCTTTTACAATTCGACTAGCTTATACCATGCCATGCAAGACGCTATGTCTTGGAGAGGATGGGTTTTGAAGACCATGAAAATTTTGAAACAAAGAAAATTCACCTACAAACCCATCATTGTGTGGATTTTGAAGTAAACTTGTACAATTCTGAGAGCGTAACCCATTTTGGTTGTAAAAAATGGGAAGCACTTTGCAAGATGTATGGTTTTCATGAGGATATGCTTGTGACCATGGATCTTAGTGATCCTGAAATTGAGCAAGACAATATGGACATTTGGGTCCTTGTTGATACACCTCCAATTCTACCGCTATGTGAGTTTCTCAAACATAGTTATTAGCTAATTTATATTGTTCATTTCAAAATAGTTGATAACTTATTTCCATTGACAGCTTATTTTCATTTTTCAAAGAATGTGTGGAAGATGGTAGACAGAACCTACTACACCGAAGGCTCCGAATTAACTTATCAGGAGAAAAATCATCTGATCACATTTTGTACTGATCTTGAGAATTACAATATCTACAATCAAACTCCTCAACATTATGGTCAATACGTGACACTAGTGCACGTGTTGAACTATGGTAACTACTATGGAGATACCCTGATAAGATTTTTTACTATTATGACATTCGTGCATTTTTTGCATACTTCTAAAACTAGTACATCATTTGCTAACTATGAAGTTATTACTATGTTTTTCAACAGATAATCCCAGAGAATTGTGTGCCTCATTTGATGTATCAGAAATGTACCCTTAATGTTTTGAACATACAGCTAGGTCATCCGACGAATCTCAACTGTCCATACCAGATTTCTAAAAGAAATGGAGACATGCAAATCAAAGGATGGAAAAAATGTATGGACATTCGTAAGGAGGTTCTTGGAAGCAAAAGGAAGCGAAGCGCAAGAATTGGAGACAAGATGATCTTCATTCTCCATAATGGAGAGTCAGGGTCTATATTGTTTATGCTCTTTTACCTTAAAGAGGGTATTTAGGTCCTACCTAATACTGATGATCATGTGCCTAAAACAATTAAGTAGGGTTGGTTCGATGACTATGAGGATGATGATTGTATGACTTGTTATTAATAACGAGTAGAAGTTGTATGATGATGATTAGTAGGACTTATTATTATGATGATGCATGATGCGGGCATGAAGAGTTATTATATATTAGTGGGTGAAATGAACATGGATTGGATTGAAGTGAAGGCAACATGCGTGTGGTGCATGTCGAAAGTAGTACTAATCCAAACTTGATCAAGTTAGAATTAGTATTACTTTCGACATGCACCACACATGTTGCCTTCACTTTAATCTAAGCCACATTTAGGCATAGCAGTAGCGTTGGTAAACCAAGCATGGAGATAAGAGAGGACACTTCTCTCTATTAGCTAGCTAACACACCCTAAATTATATGATTCAAAAGAACACCCTAAATTACCCCCTAAACCACCCCTTTTCAGAAAAAAATAAAATAAAAACCTCAGCTCCTGCCAGCTGCTGACGCGTGGACGCCTATTTGGTCTAGGTTATTGCCACCAACCGGGACCAAAGGCCCTCTTGCCTGGGCTCGCAGCATCGGCCACGTGGAGACCCATCTGTTCCGATTCGTGTAAGAATCCGGACTAAAGGCCTAAGGCTTTAGTAACGACCCTTTAGTCCTGGTTCAAAAACTGGAACAAATGGCTGTAACGAACCGGGACAATAGGCCATTTTTTTACTAGTGTAGGCTCATGGCGGCATCGATTTTCATCGCCTTGCCGGCGGACGGGCGACGTTGGTGGCTTCGCGTGGATCCGTCCTGACTGTCGTCGTGAGGCGGCATAGGGGGTGTCCGGTGGGGAGGTAGGCTGGAGGGATAGGAAACGCCAACGTGGTCAGGCCACCCATCGCCGCACAGGAGTGTGCCAGTCCTGGATGCATCTGCTCCCCTCCTCCTCCATTAATTCCTTGACCAAGTGCATGCGGGCGTTGTTTCAGCGATGTTCGAGGCAGGGCATCTCAGGCCCGTACATCCACAGGTGCAAGTGGAGCCGCTGCACAGGGCCCCCAAAAATCTGGGGCCCCCAATTTTTGTTCAAGTACTATATATATTACTAAATCCTGAGATTAACAAAGAGCAAAGACTGGATCGTTAAACTGCCAAGAAAAATAAAGTGCAGCCCCAGCCCAACGCACGTCAATTAATCCACCAAGCCCCAACGGAACAGCAGGCCCATAGCCCAACTCATCTCTCTCACGGAGAATTCCAGAAGACTGAAGACGGATCGAATTCCCCTGTTCTTTTCTCTCTCTCTACTCCTCGAGACCAGGACTCGCCGGCGGCTGGCGAATTAACTCGCTCGCAATTAACTCGCAGACTCCTCATCTCCTTTCTCGGATGGCTTCCCAATTATTATCCAAGAAGAGAGCCGTTGATGGCAAGTACACAATGAACTGCAGGTTCGTTTCCGCATCAATCTATAAATTAGGGCGTTTTCTACTGCTTGTTCCACTGATCCATCAATCCATCCATCGTCCCCTTAGAAAATCAAGAGGTTGGAACAGGCCTGGGTTGGAATCTCGCTGCTTGGTGGCCGCAGTCCTTGGAGGTGAGCAATCAGAGCACCAAGCGCCCCCGCCTGATGATCTGCATCCGTGAACAGTCAGCAACCAAAGGTTGTTTCGCCCCCTTTTCACCCCTTTTTTAGTTGATCTGTTGTTCTTTCTTGCATTTGTGTATCCTTGGTTTTTCTTAATTTTCTAAGATGTCTTCTAGTTCTAAACGCCCTGGTAAGAAGTATAAATCTGGGTATGAAAAACGTACAAAGAAGAAAAAAGCTGAAAATCTTATTCATTCTCTGAAGGGGTCTCTTGATAAATTTGTTGTGAAAGAACCACAAGTTTCTTCCGAAAATCAGAATATAGAGGCTGATGTTGATGATAATGTTGACAACATTCAGGTTGAGAATACTAATCCTGATGAGGCTAACCTCCATGGAAATGTCGTTGGCGCTAGTGTTAATGAAAACATGGATAGTTCATCTGATAAGAATAACATGGATGCATCTTCCTATGGTAATGTTTCTTTCCGGCCAGATATATTTGATCCAAGGAATTGGGATGCCCTTGACTCAAAAGCGATTGACATCTTGGTAGAAAATGGTCCCAAAAGAGATTTAACTATAAAAAAAGGCCGGAAGGATAAAAATAAAAGATGCTTTTCTTCGATATTTTACACAAGAGTTCTACCAAATGGAGAGAAGTGTGATAGAGATTGGCTTGTATACTCTAGAGAACTTGACAAGGTATTCTGCTTTTGTTGCAAATTATTTCGAAAGGGGCATGTAAAGGGTCATTTTCCTAGTGAGGGTTTTAATGATTGGGCACATATTAGCATTAGAATTAGAGAGCACGAAACAAGTGCCAAACATGTTCTGAATATGGTCACTTGGTATGATTTGCGACTACGGTTGCAAAAGCAACAAACTATTAATTGTGAAGCGCAGCGACAACTTGAGAAAGAAAAGGACCATTGGAGAAAAGTTCTATTTAGAATTCTTTTGATGGTAAAATTTCTTGCGAAACACAATCTTGCATTTCGTGGTACTAACTCGACATTGTATCAAGATAATAATGGAAATTTCTTAGGCTTGGTTGAAATGCTAGCTGAGTTCGACCCAATTATTCAGGAGCATGTTAGGCGCATAACAAACAATGAAACTCATGTTCATTACCTTGGTCATGGGATCCAAAATGAGTTAATACATTTGCTTGCTTCTGCAATTAAGTAAGAGATAATTAAAAAAAATTAAAGAAGCAAAGTATTTTTCCATTATACTTGATTGTACCCCTGATGCGAGCCACAAAGAACAAATGTCTCTGATAATACGATATGTCAATGCATCTTCGACTTTTGTTTCCATTGAGGAATCCTTTTTAGGATTTTGGATGTCAATGATACAACTGGGCAAGGGCTTTTTGATGTTTTGCAGGAAGAACTACGGAATCTTGACCTAGATATAGATGATGCGAGAGGACAGAGCTACGATAATGGTGCGAATATGAAAGGTAAGAATAATGGTGTTCAAAGGAAACTTTTGGATAAAAATCCTAGAGCTTTTTATTCAGCATGTGGTTGTCATAGTCTTAATTTGACACTTTGTGACATGGCAAAAACTTGTGGTAAAGCAAAGGACTTTTTTGGAATCATACAACGCATCTACACAACATTTGCTAATTCAACTAAAAAGTGGCAGATCTTGAAAGATAATATAGATGATACAACAGGATTGACTCTCAAGTCGTTGTCATCTACTCGTTGGGAGAGTCGAATAGATAGTGTTAAAGCTATAAGATTTCAGCTTTCGAACATACGAGAAGCTTTACTGCAAGTATCTGATATTGATAATGATCCAAAAACTAGCAGTGAAGCTAAATCTCTCGCGAATAATGAACTTGGTGATTTTGAATTTTTAGTAGCTATTGTTATTTGGTATGACTGTATGCCGTCAATCTGGTCAGCAAGAACTTACAATCAAAGGATATGCTTATTGATGTTGCTATTGAGCAAGTGCAGGGGCTAATTACCTTTTTTAATGGGTATAGAGACACTGGTTTTTGTAATGCATTGGAAACAGCAAAAGAAATTGCACTTGAAATGGAGATCGATCCTACATTTCGTCAAAAGCGTGAGATTAAAAGAAAGAAACAATTTGACGAAAACCCACATGATGTGTTAATTTCTTCACAACCTGCACATGAATCATTTAGGAGAAAATATTTTATTCCTGTTGTCGATCAGGCTATCAGTTCACTTACAACAAGATTTGAGCAATATGAATCATTCCAAAAGAACTTTGGTTTTTTATTTACTTCTGATGCACTAAAATCATTGGATGAGAAGAGCTTAAAATATTCTTGTAGTGTTCTTGAGGCTGCACTAAAGAGTGGGGGGAAATCAGACATTAATGGTAGTGAAATATATGTTGAGCTAAATTTACTTAAAAGTTTCATTCCAAATGATAATATGGGGCCGGTTGATATCTTGAAATTTCTTAAACGGCTAGATTGTTTCCCTAGTGCAACTATTGCATATAGAATTTTGTTAACTATTCCAGTGACCGTCGTATCAGCTGAGAGAAGTTTCTCCAAATTGAAATTATTGAAGTCCTATCTACGTTCAACAATGACACAAGAAAGGCTCAGTGGGTTGGCTACTATAGCAATTGAAAATGATATACTGGAGGGGGTTGCTTATGAAGATCTAATTGAAGATTTTGTATCAAGAAATGCTCAAAGGATGGCACGCTTTGGCTAACAGAGTAAAAGATGGACCTGTAGCTCAAAATACTAAGATTTTTCTCTTGTATTATGTAGTTCCTTGAGAAATCTGTACTGCTGTAGTGACTAATAACAATAATGTTTAAATTGCCTACTTGACTTTCTTATACATGGGGCCTAAATTGTGATTTCGCTCCGGGGCCTCAATTTCCGGGGTACGGCCCTGGAATCATACAACGCATCTACACAACATTTGCTAATTCAAGTAAAAGGTGGCAGATCTTGAAAGATAATATAGATGATACAACAGGATTGACTCTCAAGTCGTTGTCATCTACTCGTTGGGAGAGTCGAATAGATAGTGTTAAAGCTATAAGATTTCAGCTTTCGAACATACGAGAAGCTTTACTGCAAGTATCTGATGTTGATAATGATCCAAAAACTAGCAGTGAAGCTAAATCTCTCGCGAATAATGAACTTGGTGATTTTGAATTTTTAGTAGCTATTGTTATTTGGTATGACTGTATGCCGTCAATCTGGTCAGCAAGAACTTACAATCAAAGGATATGCTTATTGATGTTGCTATTGAGCAAGTGCAGGGGCTAATTACCTTTTTTAATGGGTATAGAGACACTGGTTTTTGTAATGCATTGGAAACAGCAAAAGAAATTGCATTTGAAATGGAGATCGATCCTACATTTCGTCAAAAGCGTGAGATTAAAAGAAAGAAACAATTTGACGAAAACCCAGATGATGTGTTAATTTCTTCACAACCTGCACATGAATCATTTAGGAGAAAATATTTTATTCCTGTTGTTGATCAGGCTATCAGTTCACTTGCAACAAGATTTGAGCAATATGAATCATTCCAAAAGAACTTTGGTTTTTATTTACTTCTGATGCACTAAAATCATTGGATGAGAAGAGCTTAAAATATTCTTGTAGTGTTCTTGAGGCTGCACTAAGGAGTGGGGGGAAATCAGACATTAATGGTAGTGAAATATATGTTGAGCTAAATTTACTTAAAAGTTTCATTCCAAATGATAATATGGGGCCGGTTGATATCTTGAAATTTCTTAAACGGCTAGATTGTTTCCCTAATGCCACTATTGCATATAGAATTTTGTTAACTATTCCAGTGACCGTCGCATCAACTGAGAGAAGTTTCTCCAAATTGAAATTATTGAAGTCCTATCTACGTTCAACAATGACACAAGAAAGGCTCAGTGGGTTGGCTACTATAGCAATTGAAAATGATATACTGGAGGGGGTTGCTTATGAAGATCTAATTGAAGATTTTGTATCAAGAAATGCTCAAAGGATGACACGCTTTGGCTAACAGAGTAAAATATGGACCTGTAGCTCAAAAATCTAAGATTTTTCTCTTGTATTATGTAGTTCCTTGAGAAATCTGTACTGCTGTAGTGACTAATAACAATAATGTTTAAATTGCCTACTTGACTTTCTTATAAATGGGGCCTAAATTGTGATTTCGCTCCGGGGCCTCAATTTCCGGGCTACGGCCCTGGAATCATACAACGCATCTACACAACATTAGCTAATTCAACTAAAAAGTGGCAGATCTTGAAAGATAATATAGATGATACAACAGGATTGACTCTCAAGTCGTTGTCATCTACTCATTGGGAGAGTCGAATAGATAGTGTTAAAGCTATAAGATTTCAGCTTTCGAACATACGAGAAGCTTTACTGCAAGTATCTGATATTGATAATGATCCAAAAACTAGCAGTGAAGCTAAATCTCTCGTGAATAATGAACTTGGTGATTTTGAATTTTTAGTAGCTATTGTTATTTGGTATGACTGTATGCTGTCAATCTAGTCAGCAAGAACTTACAATCGAAGGATATGCTTATTGATGTTGCTATTGAGCAAGTGCAGGGGCTAATTACCTTTTTTAATGGGTATAGAGACACTGGTTTTTGTAATGCATTGGAAACAGCAAAAGAAATTGCACTTGAAATGGAGATCGATCCTACATTTCGTCAAAAGCGTGAGATTAAAAGAAAGAAACAATTTGACGAAAACCCAGATGATGTGTTAATTTCTTTACAACCTGCACATGAATCATTTAGGAGAAAATATTTTATTCCTGTTGTTGATCAGGCTATCAGTTCACTTACAACAAGATTTGAGCAATATGAATCATTCCAAAAGAACTTTGGTTTTTTATTTACTTCTGATGCACTAAAATCATTGGATGAGAAGAGCTTAAAATATTCTTGTAGTGTTCTTGAGGCTGCACTAAAGAGTGGGGGGAAATCAGACATTAATGGTAGTGAATTATATGTTGAGCTAAATTTACTTAAAAGTTTCATTCCAAATGATAATATGGGGCCGGTTGATATCTTGAAATTTCTTAAACGGCTAGATTGTTTCCCTAATGCAACTATTGCATATAGAATTTTGTTAACTATTCCAGTGACCGTCGCATCAGCTGAGAGAAGTTTCTCCAAATTGAAATTATTGAAGTCCTATCTACGTTCAACAATGACACAAGAAAGGCTCAGTGGGTTGGCTACTATAGCAATTGAAAATGATATACTGGAGGGGGTTGCTTATGAAGATCTAATTGAAGATTTTGTATCAAGAAATGCTCAAAGGATGGCACACTTTGGCTAACAGAGTAAAAGATGGACCTGTAGCTCAAAATTCTAAGATTTTTCTCCTGTATTATGTAGTTCCTTGAGAAATCTGTACTGCTGTAGTGACTAATAAAAATAATGTTTAAATTGCCTACTTGACTTTCTTATACATGGGGCCTAAATTGTGATTTCGCTCCGGGGCCTCAATTTCCGAGGTACGGCCCTGGCATCATACAACGCATCTACACAACATTTGCTAATTCAACTAAAAGGTGGCAGATCTTGAAAGATAATATAGATGATACAACAGGATTGACTCTCAAGTCGTTGTCATCTACTCGTTGGGAGAGTCGAATAGATAGTGTTAAAGCTATAAGATTTCAGCTTTCGAACATACGAGAAGCTTTACTGCAAGTATCTGGTATTGATAATGATCCAAAAACTAGCAGTGAAGCTAAATCTCTCGCGAATAATGAACTTGGTGATTTTGAATTTTTAGTAGCTATTGTTATTTGGTATGACTGTATGCCGTCAATCTGGTCAGCAAGAACTTACAATCAAAGGATATGCTTATTGATGTTGCTATTGAGCAAGTGCAGGGGCTAATTACCTTTTTTAATGGGTATAGAGACACTGGTTTTTGTAATGCATTGGAAACAGCAAAAGAAATTGCACTTGAAATGGAGATCGATCCTACATTTCGTCAAAAGCGTGAGAGTAAAAGAAAGAAACAATTTGACGAAAACCCAGATGATGTGTTAATTTCTTCACAACCTGCACATGAATCATTTAGGAGAAAATATTTTTTTCCTGTTGTTGATCAGGCCATCAGTTCACTTACAACAAGATTTGAGCAATATGAATCATTCCAAAAGAACTTTGGTTTTTTATTTACTTCTGATGCACTAAAATCATTGGATGAGAAGAGCTTAAAATATTCTTGTAGTGTTCTTGAGGCTGCACTAAAGAGTGGGGGGAATCAGACATTAATGGTAGTGAATTATATGTTGAGCTAAATTTACTTAAAAGTTTCATTCCAAATGATAATATGGGGCCGGTTGATATCTTGAAATTTCTTAAACGGCTAGATTGTTTCCCTAATGCAACTATTGCATATAGAATTTTGTTAACTATTCTAGTGACCGTCGCATCAGCTGAGAGAAGTTTCTCCAAATTGAAATTATTGAAGTCCTATCTACGTTCAACAATGACACAAGAAAGGCTCAGTGGGTTGGCTACTATAGCAATTGAAAATGATATACTGGAGGGGGTTGCATATGAAGATCTAATTGAAGATTTTGTATCAAGAAGTGCTCAAAGGATGGCACGCTTTGGCTAACAGAGTAAAAGATGGACCTGTAGCTCAAAATTCTAAGATTTTTCTCCTGTATTATGTAGTTCCTTGAGAAATCTGTACTGCTATAGTGACTAACAAAAATAATGTTTAAATTGCCTACTTGACTTTCTTATACATGGGGCCTAAATTGTGATTTTGCTCCGGGGCCTCAATTTCCGGGGTACGGCCCTGGAATCATACAACGCATCTACACAACATTTGCTAATTCAACTAAAAAGTGGCAGATCTTGAAAGATAATATAGATGATACAACAGGATTGACTCTCAAGTCGTTGTCATCTACTCGTTGGAAGAGTCGAATAAATAGTGTTAAAGCTATAAGATTTCAGGTTTCGAACATACGAGAAGCTTTACTGCAAGTATCTGATATTGATAATGATCCAAAAACTAGCAGTGAAGCTAAATCTCTCGCGAATAATGAACTTGGTGATTTTGAATTTTTAGTAGCTATTGTTATTTGGTATGACTATATGCCGTCAATCTGGTCAGCAAGAACTTACAATCAAAGGATATGCTTATTGATGTTGCTATTGAGCAAGTGCAGGGGCTAATTACCTTTTTAATGGGTATAGAGACATTGGTTTTTGTAATGCATTGGAAACAGCAAAAGAAATTGCACTTGAAATGGAGATCGATCCTACATTTCGTCAAAAGCGTGAGATTAAAAGAAAGAAACAATTTGACGAAAACCCAGATGATGTGTTAATTTCTTCACAACCTGCACATGAATCATTTAGGAGAAAATATTTTATTCCTGTTGTTGATCAGGCTATCAGTTCACTTACAACAAGATTTGAGCAATATGAATCATTCCAAAAGAACTTTGGTTTTTTATTTACTTCTGATGCACTAAAATCATTGGATGAGAAGAGCTTAAATATTCTTGTAGTGTTCTTGAGGCTGCACTAAAGAGTGGGGGGAAATCAGACATTAATGGTAGTGAATTATATGTTGAGCTAAATTTACTTAAAAGTTTCATTCCAAATGATAATATGGGGCCGGTTGATATCTTGAAATTTCTTAAACGGCTAGATTGTTTCCCTAATGCAACTATTGCATATAGAATTTTGTTAACTATTCCAGTGACCGTCGCATCAGCTGAGAGAAGTTTCTCCAAATTGAAATTATTGAAGTCCTATCTATGTTCAACAATGACACAAGAAAGGCTCAGTGGGTTGGCTACTATAGCAATTGAAAATGATATACTGGAGGGGGTTGCTTATGAAGATCTAATTGAAGATTTTGTACCAAGAAATGCTCAAAGGATGGCACGCTTTGGCTAACAGGGTAAAAGATGGACCTGTAGCTCAAAATTCTAAGATTTTTCTCTTGTATTATGTAGTTCCTTGAGAAATCTGTACTGCTGTAGTGACTAATAAAAATAATGTTTAAATTGCCTACTTGACTTTCTTATACATGGGGCCTAAATTGTGATTTCGCTCCGGGGCCTCAATTTCCGGGGTACGGCCCTGGAATCATACAACGCATCTACACAACATTTGCTAATTCAAGTAAAAGGTGGCAGATCTTGAAAGATAATATAGATGATACAACAGGATTGACTCTCAAGTCGTTGTCATCTACTCGTTGGGAGAGTCGAATAGATAGTGTTAAAGCTATAAGATTTCAGCTTTCGAACATACGAGAAGCTTTACTGCAAGTATCTGGTATTGATAATGATCCAAAAACTAGCAGTGAAGCTAAATCTCTCGCGAATAATGAACTTGGTGATTTTGAATTTTTAGTAGCTATTGTTATTTGGTATGACTGTATGCCGTCAATCTGGTCAGCAAGAACTTACAATCAAAGGATATGCTTATTGACGTTGCTATTGAGCAAGTGCAGGGGCTAATTACCTTTTTTAATGGGTATAGAGACACTGGTTTTTGTAATGCATTGGAAACAGCAAAAGAAATTGCATTTGAAATGGAGATCGATCCTACATTTCGTCAAAAGCGTGAGATTAAAAGAAAGAAACAATTTGACGAAAACCCAGATGATGTGTTAATTTCTTCACAACCTGCACATGAATCATTTAGGAGAAAATATTTTATTCCTGTTGTTGATCAGGCTATCAGTTCACTTGCAACAAGATTTGAGCAATATGAATCATTCCAAAAGAACTTTGGTTTTTATTTACTTCTGATGCACTAAAATCATTGGATGAGAAGAGCTTAAAATATTCTTGTAGTGTTCTTGAGGCTGCACTAAGGAGTGGGGGGAAATCAGACATTAATGGTAGTGAAATATATGTTGAGCTAAATTTACTTAAAAGTTTCATTCCAAATGATAATATGGGGCCGGTTGATATCTTGAAATTTCTTAAACGGCTAGATTGTTTCCCTAATGCCACTATTGCATATAGAATTTTGTTAACTATTCCAGTGACCGTCGCATCAACTGAGAGAAGTTTCTCCAAATTGAAATTATTGAAGTCCTATCTACGTTCAACAATGACACAAGAAAGGCTCAGTGGGTTGGCTACTATAGCAATTGAAAATGATATACTGGAGGGGGTTGCTTATGAAGATCTAATTGAAGATTTTGTATCAAGAAATGCTCAAAGGATGACACGCTTTGGCTAACAGAGTAAAATATGGACCTGTAGCTCAAAAATCTAAGATTTTTCTCTTGTATTATGTAGTTCCTTGAGAAATCTGTACTGCTGTAGTGACTAATAACAATAATGTTTAAATTGCCTACTTGACTTTCTTATAAATGGGGCCTAAATTGTGATTTCGCTCCGGGGCCTCAATTTCCGGGCTACGGCCCTGGAATCATACAACGCATCTACACAACATTAGCTAATTCAACTAAAAAGTGGCAGATCTTGAAAGATAATATAGATGATACAACAGGATTGACTCTCAAGTCGTTGTCATCTACTCATTGGGAAAGTCGAATAGATAGTGTTAAAGCTATAAGATTTCAGCTTTCGAACATACGAGAAGCTTTACTGCAAGTATCTGATATTGATAATGATCCAAAAACTAGCAGTGAAGCTAAATCTCTCGTGAATAATGAACTTGGTGATTTTGAATTTTTAGTAGCTATTGTTATTTGGTATGACTGTATGCTGTCAATCTAGTCAGCAAGAACTTACAATCGAAGGATATGCTTATTGATGTTGCTATTGAGCAAGTGCAGGGGCTAATTACCTTTTTTAATGGGTATAGAGACACTGGTTTTTGTAATGCATTGGAAACAGCAAAAGAAATTGCACTTGAAATGGAGATCGATCCTACATTTCGTCAAAAGCGTGAGATTAAAAGAAAGAAACAATTTGACGAAAACCCAGATGATGTGTTAATTTCTTTACAACCTGCACATGAATCATTTAGGAGAAAATATTTTATTCCTGTTGTTGATCAGGCTATCAGTTCACTTACAACAAGATTTGAGCAATATGAATCATTCCAAAAGAACTTTGGTTTTTTATTTACTTCTGATGCACTAAAATCATTGGATGAGAAGAGCTTAAAATATTCTTGTAGTGTTCTTGAGGCTGCACTAAAGAGTGGGGGGAATCAGACATTAATGGTAGTGAATTATATGTTGAGCTAAATTTACTTAAAAGTTTCATTCCAAATGATAATATGGGGCCGGTTGATATCTTGAAATTTCTTAAACGGCTAGATTGTTTCCCTAATGCAACTATTGCATATAGAATTTTGTTAACTATTCTAGTGACCGTCGCATCAGCTGAGAGAAGTTTCTCCAAATTGAAATTATTGAAGTCCTATCTACGTTCAACAATGACACAAGAAAGGCTCAGTGGGTTGGCTACTATAGCAATTGAAAATGATATACTGGAGGGGGTTGAATATGAAGATCTAATTGAAGATTTTGTATCAAGAAGTGCTCAAAGGATGGCACGCTTTGGCTAACAGAGTAAAAGATGGACCTGTAGCTCAAAATTCTAAGATTTTTCTCCTGTATTATGTAGTTCCTTGAGAAATCTGTACTGCTATAGTGACTAACAAAAATAATGTTTAAATTGCCTACTTGACTTTCTTATACATGGGGCCTAAATTGTGATTTTGCTCCGGGGCCTCAATTTCCGGGGTACGGCCCTGGAATCATACAACGCATCTACACAACATTTGCTAATTCAACTAAAAAGTGGCAGATCTTGAAAGATAATATAGATGATACAACAGGATTGACTCTCAAGTCGTTGTCATCTACTCGTTGGAAGAGTCGAATAAATAGTGTTAAAGCTATAAGATTTCAGGTTTCGAACATACGAGAAGCTTTACTGCAAGTATCTGATATTGATAATGATCCAAAAACTAGCAGTGAAGCTAAATCTCTCGCGAATAATGAACTTGGTGATTTTGAATTTTTAGTAGCTATTGTTATTTGGTATGACTATATGCCGTCAATCTGGTCAGCAAGAACTTACAATCAAAGGATATGCTTATTGATGTTGCTATTGAGCAAGTGCAGGGGCTAATTACCTTTTTAATGGGTATAGAGACATTGGTTTTTGTAATGCATTGGAAACAGCAAAAGAAATTGCACTTGAAATGGAGATCGATCCTACATTTCGTCAAAAGCGTGAGATTAAAAGAAAGAAACAATTTGACGAAAACCCAGATGATGTGTTAATTTCTTCACAACCTGCACATGAATCATTTAGGAGAAAATATTTTATTCCTGTTGTTGATCAGGCTATCAGTTCACTTACAACAAGATTTGAGCAATATGAATCATTCCAAAAGAACTTTGGTTTTTTATTTACTTCTGATGCACTAAAATCATTGGATGAGAAGAGCTTAAATATTCTTGTAGTGTTCTTGAGGCTGCACTAAAGAGTGGGGGGAAATCAGACATTAATGGTAGTGAATTATATGTTGAGCTAAATTTACTTAAAAGTTTCATTCCAAATGATAATATGGGGCCGGTTGATATCTTGAAATTTCTTAAACGGCTAGATTGTTTCCCTAATGCAACTATTGCATATAGAATTTTGTTAACTATTCCAGTGACCGTCGCATCAGCTGAGAGAAGTTTCTCCAAATTGAAATTATTGAAGTCCTATCTATGTTCAACAATGACACAAGAAAGGCTCAGTGGGTTGGCTACTATAGCAATTGAAAATGATATACTGGAGGGGGTTGCTTATGAAGATCTAATTGAAGATTTTGTACCAAGAAATGCTCAAAGGATGGCACGCTTTGGCTAACAGGGTAAAAGATGGACCTGTAGCTCAAAATTCTAAGATTTTTCTCTTGTATTATGTAGTTCCTTGAGAAATCTGTACTGCTGTAGTGACTAATAAAAATAATGTTTAAATTGCCTACTTGACTTTCTTATACATGGGGCCTAAATTGTGATTTCGCTCCGGGGCCTCAATTTCCGGGGTACGGCCCTGGAATCATACAACGCATCTACACACCATTTGCTAATTCAAGTAAAAGGTGGCAGATCTTGAAAGATAATATAGATGATACAACAGGATTGACTCTCAAGTCGTTGTCATCTACTCGTTGGGAGAGTCGAATAGATAGTGTTAAAGCTATAAGATTTCAGCTTTCGAACATACGAGAAGCTTTACTGCAAGTATCTGATGTTGATAATGATCCAAAAACTAGCAGTGAAGCTAAATCTCTCGCGAATAATGAACTTGGTGATTTTGAATTTTTAGTAGCTATTGTTATTTGGTATGACTGTATGCCGTCAATCTGGTCAGCAAGAACTTACAATCAAAGGATATGCTTATTGACGTTGCTATTGAGCAAGTGCAGGGGCTAATTACCTTTTTTAATGGGTATAGAGACACTGGTTTTTGTAATGCATTGGAAACAGCAAAAGAAATTGCATTTGAAATGGAGATCGATCCTACATTTCGTCAAAAGCGTGAGATTAAAAGAGAGAAACAATTTGACGAAAACCCAGATGATGTGTTAATTTCTTCACAACCTGCACATGAATCATTTAGGAGAAAATATTTTATTCCTGTTGTTGATCAGGCTATCAGTTCACTTGCAACAAGATTTGAGCAATATGAATCATTCCAAAAGAACTTTGGTTTTTATTTACTTCTGATGCACTAAAATCATTGGATGAGAAGAGCTTAAAATATTCTTGTAGTGTTCTTGAGGCTGCACTAAGGAGTGGGGGGAAATCAGACATTAATGGTAGTGAAATATATGTTGAGCTAAATTTACTTAAAAGTTTCATTCCAAATGATAATATGGGGCCGGTTGATATCTTGAAATTTCTTAAACGGCTAGATTGTTTCCCTAATGCCACTATTGCATATAGAATTTTGTTAACTATTCCAGTGACCGTCGCATCAACTGAGAGAAGTTTCTCCAAATTGAAATTATTGAAGTCCTATCTACGTTCAACAATGACACAAGAAAGGCTCAGTGGGTTGGCTACTATAGCAATTGAAAATGATATACTGGAGGGGGTTGCTTATGAAGATCTAATTGAAGATTTTGTATCAAGAAATGCTCAAAGGATGACACGCTTTGGCTAACAGAGTAAAATATGGACCTGTAGCTCAAAATCTAAGATTTTTCTCTTGTATTATGTAGTTCCTTGAGAAATCTGTACTGCTGTAGTGACTAATAACAATAATGTTTAAATTGCCTACTTGACTTTCTTATAAATGGGGCCTAAATTGTGATTTCGCTCCGGGGCCTCAATTTCCGGGGCTACGGCCCTGGAATCATACAACGCATCTACACAACATTAGCTAATTCAACTAAAAAGTGGCAGATCTTGAAAGATAATATAGATGATACAACAGGATTGACTCTCAAGTCGTTGTCATCTACTCATTGGGAGAGTCGAATAGATAGTGTTAAAGCTATAAGATTTCAGCTTTCGAACATACGAGAAGCTTTACTGCAAGTATCTGATATTGATAATGATCCAAAAACTAGCAGTGAAGCTAAATCTCTCGTGAATAATGAACTTGGTGATTTTGAATTTTTAGTAGCTATTGTTATTTGGTATGACTGTATGCTGTCAATCTAGTCAGCAAGAACTTACAATCGAAGGATATGCTTATTGATGTTGCTATTGAGCAAGTGCAGAGGCTAATTACCTTTTTAATGGGTATAGAGACACTGGTTTTTGTAATGCATTGGAAACAGCAAAAGAAATTGCACTTGAAATGGAGATCGATCCTACATTTCGTCAAAAGCGTGAGATTAAAAGAAAGAAACAATTTGATGAAAACCCAGATGATGTGTTAATTTCTTTACAACCTGCACATGAATCATTTAGGAGAAAATATTTTATTCCTGTTGTTGATCAGGCTATCAGTTCACTTACAACAAGATTTGAGCAATATGAATCATTCCAAAAGAACTTTGGTTTTTTATTTACTTCTGATGCACTAAAATCATTGGATGAGAAGAGCTTAAAATATTCTTGTAGTGTTCTTGAGGCTGCACTAAAGAGTGGGGGGAAATCAGACATTAATGGTAGTGAATTATATGTTGAGCTAAATTTACTTAAAAGTTTCATTCCAAATGATAATATGGGGCCGGTTGATATCTTGAAATTTCTTAAACGGATAGATTGTTTCCCTAATGCAACTATTGCATATAGAATTTTGTTAACTATTCCAGTGACCGTCGCATCAGCTGAGAGAAGTTTCTCCAAATTGAAATTATTGAAGTCCTATCTACGTTCAACAATGACACAAGAAAGGCTCAGTGGGTTGGCTACTATAGCAATTGAAAATGATATACTGGAGGGGGTTGCTTATGAAGATCTAATTGAAGATTTTGTATCAAGAAATGCTCAAAGGATGGCACACTTTGGCTAACAGAGTAAAAGATGGACCTGTAGCTCAAAATTCTAAGATTTTTCTCCTGTATTATGTAGTTCCTTGAGAAATCTGTACTGCTGTAGTGACTAATAAAATAATGTTTAAATTGCCTACTTGACTTTCTTATACATGGGGCCTAAATTGTGATTTCGCTCCGGGGCCTCAATTTCCGAGGTACGGCCCTGGCAATCATACAACGCATCTACACAACATTTGCTAATTCAACTAAAAGGTGGCAGATCTTGAAAGATAATATAGATGATACAACAGGATTGACTCTCAAGTCGTTGTCATCTACTCGTTGGGAGAGTCGAATAGATAGTGTTAAAGCTATAAGATTTCAGCTTTCGAACATACGAGAAGCTTTACTGCAAGTATCTGGTATTGATAATGATCCAAAAACTAGCAGTGAAGCTAAATCTCTCGCGAATAATGAACTTGGTGATTTTGAATTTTTAGTAGCTATTGTTATTTGGTATGACTGTATGCCGTCAATCTGGTCAGCAAGAACTTACAATCAAAGGATATGCTTATTGATGTTGCTATTGAGCAAGTGCAGGGGCTAATTACCTTTTTGAATGGGTATAGAGACACTGGTTTTTGTAATGCATTGGAAACAGCAAAAGAAATTGCACTTGAAATGGAGATCGATCCTACATTTCGTCAAAAGCGTGAGATTAAAAGAAAGAAACAATTTGACGAAAACCCAGATGATGTGTTAATTTCTTCACAACCTGCACATGAATCATTTAGGAGAAAATATTTTTTCCTGTTGTTGATCAGGCCATCAGTTCACTTACAACAAGATTTGAGCAATATGAATCATTCCAAAAGAACTTTGGTTTTTTATTTACTTCTGATGCACTAAAATCATTGGATGAGAAGAGCTTAAAATATTCTTGTAGTGTTCTTGAGGCTGCACTAAAGAGTGGGGGGAATCAGACATTAATGGTAGTGAATTATATGTTGAGCTAAATTTACTTAAAAGTTTCATTCCAAATGATAATATGGGGTCGGTTGATATCTTGAAATTTCTTAAACGGCTAGATTGTTTCCCTAATGCAACTATTGCATATAGAATTTTGTTAACTATTCTAGTGACCGTCGCATCAGCTGAGAGAAGTTTCTCCAAATTGAAATTATTGAAGTCCTATCTACGTTCAACAATGACACAAGAAAGGCTCAGTGGGTTGGCTACTATAGCAATTGAAAATGATATACTGGAGGGGGTTGCATATGAAGATCTAATTGAAGATTTTGTATCAAGAAGTGCTCAAAGGATGGCACGCTTTGGCTAACAGAGTAAAAGATGGACCTGTAGCTCAAAATTCTAAGATTTTTCTCCTGTATTATGTAGTTCCTTGAGAAATCTGTACTGCTGTAGTGACTAATAAAATAATGTTTAAATTGCCTACTTGACTTTCTTATACATGGGGCCTAAATTGTGATTTTGCTCCGGGGCCTCAATTTCCGGGGTACGGCCCTGGAATCATACAACGCATCTACACAACATTTGCTAATTCAACTAAAAAGTGGCAGATCTTGAAAGATAATATAGATGATACAACAGGATTGACTCTCAAGTCGTTGTCATCTACTCGTTGGGAAGAGTCGAATAAATAGTGTTAAAGCTATAAGATTTCAGGTTTCGAACATACGAGAAGCTTTACTGCAAGTATCTGATATTGATAATGATCCAAAAACTAGCAGTGAAGCTAAATCTCTCGCGAATAATGAACTTGGTGATTTTGAATTTTTAGTAGCTATTGTTATTTGGTATGACTATATGCCGTCAATCTGGTCAGCAAGAACTTACAATCAAAGGATATGCTTATTGATGTTGCTATTGAGCAAGTGCAGGGGCTAATTACCTTTTTAATGGGTATAGAGACATTGGTTTTTGTAATGCATTGGAAACAGCAAAAGAAATTGCACTTGAAATGGAGATCGATCCTACATTTCGTCAAAAGCGTGAGATTAAAAGAAAGAAACAATTTGACGAAAACCCAGATGATGTGTTAATTTCTTCACAACCTGCACATGAATCATTTAGGAGAAAATATTTTATTCCTGTTGTTGATCAGGCTATCAGTTCACTTACAACAAGATTTGAGCAATATGAATCATTCCAAAAGAACTTTGGTTTTTTATTTACTTCTGATGCACTAAAATCATTGGATGAGAAGAGCTTAAATATTCTTGTAGTGTTCTTGAGGCTGCACTAAAGAGTGGGGGGAAATCAGACATTAATGGTAGTGAATTATATGTTGAGCTAAATTTACTTAAAAGTTTCATTCCAAATGATAATATGGGGCCGGTTGATATCTTGAAATTTCTTAAACGGCTAGATTGTTTCCCTAATGCAACTATTGCATATAGAATTTTGTTAACTATTCCAGTGACCGTCGCATCAGCTGAGAGAAGTTTCTCCAAATTGAAATTATTGAAGTCCTATCTATGTTCAACAATGACACAAGAAAGGCTCAGTGGGTTGGCTACTATAGCAATTGAAAATGATATACTGGAGGGGGTTGCTTATGAAGATCTAATTGAAGATTTTGTACCAAGAAATGCTCAAAGGATGGCACGCTTTGGCTAACAGGGTAAAAGATGGACCTGTAGCTCAAAATTCTAAGATTTTTCTCTGTATTATGTAGTTCCTTGAGAAATCTGTACTTCTGTAGTGACTAATAAAAATAATGTTTAAATTGCCTACTTGACTTTCTTATACATGGGGCCTAAATTGTGATTTCGCTCCGGGGCCTCAATTTCCGGGGTACGGCCCTGGAATCATACAACGCATCTACACAACATTTGCTAATTCAACTAAAAAGTGGCAGATCTTGAAAGATAATATAGATGATACAACAAGATTGACTCTCAAGTCGTTGTCATCTACTCATTGGGAGAGTCGAATAAATAGTGTTAAAGCTATAAGATTTCAGCTTTCGAACATACGAGAAGCTTTACTGCAAGTATCTGATATTGATAATGATCCAAAAACTAGCAGTGAAGCTAAATCTCTCGCGAATAATGAACTTGGTGATTTTGAATTTTTAGTAGCTATTGTTATTTGGTATGACTATATGCCGTCAATCTGGTCAGCAAGAACTTACAATCAAAGGATATGCTTATTGATGTTGCTATTGAGCAAGTGGAGGGGCTAATTACCTTTTTTAATGGGTATAGAGACATTGGTTTTTGTAATGCATTGGAAACAGCAAAAGAAATTGCACTTGAAATGGAGATCGATCCTACATTTCGTCAAAAGCGTGAGATTAAAAGAAAGAAACAATTTGACGAAAACCCAGATGATGTGTTAATTCTTCACAACCTGCACATGAATCATTTAGGAGAAAATATTTTATTCCTGTTGTTGATCAGGCTATCAGTTCACTTACAACAAGATTTGAGCAATATGAATCATTCCAAAAGAACTTTGGTTTTTTATTTACTTCTGATGCACTAAAATCATTGGATGAGAAGAGCTTAAAATATTCTTGTAGTGTTCTTGAGGCTGCACTAAAGAGTGGGGGGAAATCAGACATTAATGGTAGTGCATTATATGTTGAGCTAAATTTACTTAAAAGTTTCATTCCAAATGATAATATGGGGCCGGTTGATATCTTGAAATTTCTTAAACGGCTAGATTGTTTCCCTAATGCAACTATTGCATATAGAATTTTGTTAACTATTCGAGTGACCGTCGCATCAGCTGAGAGAAGTTTCTCCAAATTGAAATTATTGAAGTCCTATCTACGTTCAACAATGACACAAGAAAGGCTCAGTGGGTTGGCTACTATAGCAATTGAAAATGATATACTGGAGGGGGTTGCATATGAAGATCTAATTGAAGATTTTGTATCAAGAAGTGCTCAAAGGATGGCACGCTTTGGCTAACAGAGTAAAAGATGGACATGTAGCTCAAAATTCTAAGATTTTTCTCCTGTATTATGTAGTTCCTTGAGAAATCTGTACTGCTGTAGTGACTAATAAAAATAATGTTTATATTGCCTACTTGACTTTCTTATACATGGGGCCTAAATTGTGATTTCGCTCCGGGGCCTCAATTTCCGGGGTACGGCCCTGGAATCCTACAACGCATCTACACAACATTTGCTAATTCAACTAAAAAGTGGCAGATCTTGAAAGATAATATAGATGATACAACAGGATTGACTCTCAAGTCGTTGTCATCTACTCGTTGGGAGAGTCGAATAGATAGTGTTAAAGATATAAGATTTCAGCTTTGAAACATACGAGAAGCTTTACTGCAAGTATCTGATATTGATAATGATCCAAAAACTAGCAGTGAAGCTAAATCTCCCGCGAATAATGAACTTGGTGATTTTGAATTTTTAGTAGCTATTGTTATTTGGTATGACTGTATGCCGTCAATCTGGTCAGCAAGAACTTACAATCAAAGGATATGCTTATTGATGTTGCTATTGAGCACGTGCAGGGGCTAATTACCTTTTTTAATGGGTATAGAGACACTGGTTTTTGTAATGCATTGGAAACAGCAAAAGAAATTGCACTTGAAATGGAGATCGATCCTACATTTCGTCAAAAGCGTGAGATTAAAAGAAAGAAACAATTTGACGAAAACCCAGATGATGTGTTAATTTCTTCACAACCTGCACATGAATCATTTAGGAGAAAATATTTTATTCCTGTTGTTGATCAGGCTATCAGTTCACTTACAACAAGATTTGAGCAATATGAATCATTCCAAAAGAACTTTGGTTTTTTATTTACTTCTGATGCACTAAAATCATTGGATGAGAAGAGCTTAAATATTCTTGTAGTGTTCTTGAGGCTGCACTAAAGAGTGGGGGGAAATCAGACATTAATGGTAGTGAATTATATGTTGAGCTAAATTTACTTAAAAGTTTCATTCCAAATGATAATATGGGGCCGGTTGATATCTTGAAATTTCTTACACGGCTAGATTGTTTCCCTAATGCAACTATTGCATATAGAATTTTGTTAACTATTCCAGTGACCGTCGCATCAGCTGAGAGAAGTTTCTCCAAATTGAAATTATTGAAGTCCTATCTATGTTCAACAATGACACAAGAAAGGCTCAGTGGGTTGGCTACTATAGCAATTGAAAATGATATACTGGAGGGGGTTGCTTATGAAGATCTAATTGAAGATTTTGTACCAAGAAATGCTCAAAGGATGGCACGCTTTGGCTAACAGGGTAAAAGATGGACCTGTAGCTCAAAATTCTAAGATTTTTCTCTTGTATTATGTAGTTCCTTGAGAAATCTGTACTTCTGTAGTGACTAATAAAAATAATGTTTAAATTGCCTACTTGACTTTCTTATACATGGGGCCTAAATTGTGATTTCGCTCCGGGGCCTCAATTTCCGGGGTACGGCCCTGGAATCATACAACGCATCTACACAACATTTGCTAATTCAACTAAAAAGTGGCAGATCTTGAAAGATAATATAGATGATACAACAAGATTGACTCTCAAGTCGTTGTCATCTACTCATTGGGAGAGTCGAATAAATAGTGTTAAAGCTATAAGATTTCAGCTTTCGAACATACGAGAAGCTTTACTGCAAGTATCTGATATTGATAATGATCCAAAAACTAGCAGTGAAGCTAAATCTCTCGCGAATAATGAACTTGGTGATTTTGAATTTTTAGTAGCTATTGTTATTTGGTATGACTATATGCCGTCAATCTGGTCAGCAAGAACTTACAATCAAAGGATATGCTTATTGATGTTGCTATTGAGCAAGTGGAGGGGCTAATTACCTTTTTTAATGGGTATAGAGACATTGGTTTTTGTAATGCATTGGAAACAGCAAAAGAAATTGCACTTGAAATGGAGATCGATCCTACATTTCGTCAAAAGCGTGAGATTAAAAGAAAGAAACAATTTGACGAAAACCCAGATGATGTGTTAATTCTTCACAACCTGCACATGAATCATTTAGGAGAAAATATTTTATTCCTGTTGTTGATCAGGCTATCAGTTCACTTACAACAAGATTTGAGCAATATGAATCATTCCAAAAGAACTTTGGTTTTTTATTTACTTCTGATGCACTAAAATCATTGGATGAGAAGAGCTTAAAATATTCTTGTAGTGTTCTTGAGGCTGCACTAAAGAGTGGGGGGAAATCAGACATTAATGGTAGTGCATTATATGTTGAGCTAAATTTACTTAAAAGTTTCATTCCAAATGATAATATGGGGCCGGTTGATATCTTGAAATTTCTTAAACGGCTAGATTGTTTCCCTAATGCAACTATTGCATATAGAATTTTGTTAACTATTCGAGTGACCGTCGCATCAGCTGAGAGAAGTTTCTCCAAATTGAAATTATTGAAGTCCTATCTACGTTCAACAATGACACAAGAAAGGCTCAGTGGGTTGGCTACTATAGCAATTGAAAATGATATACTGGAGGGGGTTGCATATGAAGATCTAATTGAAGATTTTGTATCAAGAAGTGCTCAAAGGATGGCACGCTTTGGCTAACAGAGTAAAAGATGGACATGTAGCTCAAAATTCTAAGATTTTTCTCCTGTATTATGTAGTTCCTTGAGAAATCTGTACTGCTGTAGTGACTAATAAAAATAATGTTTATATTGCCTACTTGACTTTCTTATACATGGGGCCTAAATTGTGATTTCGCTCCGGGGCCTCAATTTCCGGGGTACGGCCCTGGAATCCTACAACGCATCTACACAACATTTGCTAATTCAACTAAAAAGTGGCAGATCTTGAAAGATAATATAGATGATACAACAGGATTGACTCTCAAGTCGTTGTCATCTACTCGTTGGGAGAGTCGAATAGATAGTGTTAAAGATATAAGATTTCAGCTTTGAAACATACGAGAAGCTTTACTGCAAGTATCTGATATTGATAATGATCCAAAAACTAGCAGTGAAGCTAAATCTCCCGCGAATAATGAACTTGGTGATTTTGAATTTTTAGTAGCTATTGTTATTTGGTATGACTGTATGCCGTCAATCTGGTCAGCAAGAACTTACAATCAAAGGATATGCTTATTGATGTTGCTATTGAGCACGTGCAGGGGCTAATTACCTTTTTTAATGGGTATAGAGACACTGGTTTTTGTAATGCATTGGAAACAGCAAAAGAAATTGCACTTGAAATGGGGATCGATCCTACATTTCGTCAAAAGCGTGAGATTAAAAGAAAGAAACAATTTGACGAAAACCCAGATGATGTGTTAATTTCTTCACAACCTGCACATGAATCATTTAGGCGAAAATATTTTATTCCTGTTGTTGATCAGGCTATCAGTTCACTTACAACAAGATTTGAGCAATATGAATCATTCCAAAAGAACTTTGGTTTTTTATTTACTTCTGATGCACTAAAATCATTGGATGAGAAGAGCTTAAAATATTCTTGTAGTGTTCTTGAGGCTGCACTAAAGAGTGGGGGGAAATCAGACATTAATGGTAGTGAATTATATGTTGAGCTAAATTTACTTAAAAGTTTCATTCCAAATGATAATATGGGGCCGGTTGATATCTTGAAATTTCTTAAACGGCTAGATTGTTTCCCTAATGCAACTATTGCATATAGAATTTTGTTAACTATTCCAGTGACCGTCGCATCAGCTGAGAGAAGTTTCTCCAAATTGAAATTATTGAAGTCCTATCTACGTTCAACAATGACACAAGAAAGGCTCAGTGGGTTGGCTACTATAGCAATTGAAAATGATATACTGGAGGGGGTTGCTTATGAAGATCTAATTGAAGATTTTGTATCAAGAAATGCTCAAAGGATGGCACACTTTGGCTAACAGAGTAAAAGATGGACCTGTAGCTCAAAATTCTAAGATTTTTCTCTTGTATTATGTAGTTCCTTGAGAAATCTGTACTGCTGTAGTGACTAATAAAAATAATGCTTAAATTGCCTACTTGACTTTCTTATACATGGGGCCTAAATTGTGATTTCGCTCCGGGGCCTCAATTTCCGGGGTACGGCCCTGGAATCATACAACGCATCTACACAACATTTGCTAATTCAACTAAAAGGTGGCAGATCTTGAAAGATAATATAGATGATACAACAGGATTGACTCTCAAGTCGTTGTCATCTACTCGTTGGGAGAGTCGAATAGATAGTGTTAAAGCTATAAGATTTCAGCTTTCGAACATACGAGAAGCTTTACTGCAAGTATCTGATATTGATAATGATCCAAAAACTAGAAGTGAAGCTAAATCTCTCGCGAATAATGAACTTGGTGATTTTGAATTTTTAGTAGCTATTGTTATTTGGTATGATTGTATGCCGTCAATCTGGTCAGCAAGAACTTACAATCAAAGGATATGCTTATTGATGTTGCTATTGAGCAAGTGCAGGGGCTAATTACCTTTTTTAATGGGTATAGAGACACTGGTTTTTGTAATGCATTGGAAACAGCAAAAGAAATTGCACTTGAAATGGAGATCGATCCTACATTTCGTCAAAAGCGTGAGATTAAAAGAAAGAAACAATTTGACGAAAACCCAGATGATGTGTTAATTTCTTCACAACCTGCACATGAATCATTTAGGAGAAAATATTTTATTCCTGTTGTTGATCAGGCTATCAGTTCACTTACAACAAGATTTGAGCAATATGAATCATTCCAAAAGAACTTTGGTTTTTTATTTACTTCTGATGCACTAAAATCATTGGATGAGAAGAGCTTAAAATATTCTTGTAGTGTTCTTGAGGCTGCACTAAAGAGTGGGGGGAAATCAGACATTAATGGTAGTGAATTATATGTTGAGCTAAATTTACTTAAAAGTTTCATTCCAAATGATAATATGGGGCCGGTTGATATCTTGAAATTTCTTAAACGGCTAGATTGTTTCCCTAATGCAACTATTGCATATAGAATTTTGTTAACTATTCCTGTGACCGTCGCATCAGTTGAGAGAAGTGTCTCCAAATTGAAATTATTGAAGTCCTATCTACGTTCAACAATGACACAAGAAAGGCTCAGTGGATTGGCTACTATAGCAATTGAAAATGATATACTGGAGGGGGTTTCTTATGAAGATCTAATTGAAGATTTTGTATCAAGAAATGCTCAAAGGATGGCACGCTTTGGCTAACAGAGTAAAAGATGGACCTGTAGCTCAAAATTCTAAGATTTTTCTCTTGTATTATGTAGTTCCTTGAGAAATCTGTACTGCTGTAGTGACTAATAAAAATAATGTTTAAATTGCCTACTTGACTTTCTTATACATGGGGCCTAAATTGTGATTTCGCTCCGGGGCCTCAATTTCCGGGGTACGGCCCTGGAATCATACAACGCATCTACACAACATTTGCTAATTCAACTAAAAGGTGGCAGATCTTGAAAGATAATATAGATGATACAACAGGATTGACTCTCAAGTCGTTGTCATCTACTCGTTGGGAGAGTCGAATAGATAGTGTTAAAGCTATAAGATTTCAGCTTTCGAACATACGAGAAGCTTTACTGCAAGTATCTGATATTGATAATGATCCAAAAACTAGAAGTGAAGCTAAATCTCTCGCGAATAATGAACTTGGTGATTTTGAATTTTTAGTAGCTATTGTTATTTGGTATGATTGTATGCCGTCAATCTGGTCAGCAAGAACTTACAATCAAAGGATATGCTTATTGATGTTGCTATTGAGCAAGTGCAGGGGCTAATTACCTTTTTTAATGGGTATAGAGACACTGGTTTTTGTAATGCATTGGAAACAGCAAAAGAAATTGCACTTGAAATGGAGATCGATCCTACATTTCGTCAAAAGCGTGAGATTAAAAGAAAGAAACAATTTGACGAAAACCCAGATGATGTGTTAATTTCTTCACAACCTGCACATGAATCATTTAGGAGAAAATATTTTATTCCTGTTGTTGATCAGGCTATCAGTTCACTTACAACAAGATTTGAGCAATATGAATCATTCCAAAAGAACTTTGGTTTTTTATTTACTTCTGATGCACTAAAATCATTGGATGAGAAGAGCTTAAAATATTCTTGTAGTGTTCTTGAGGCTGCACTAAAGAGTGGGGGGAAATCAGACATTAATGGTAGTGAATTATATGTTGAGCTAAATTTACTTAAAAGTTTCATTCCAAATGATAATATGGGGCCGGTTGATATCTTGAAATTTCTTAAACGGCTAGATTGTTTCCCTAATGCAACTATTGCATATAGAATTTTGTTAACTATTCCTGTGACCGTCGCATCAGTTGAGAGAAGTGTCTCCAAATTGAAATTATTGAAGTCCTATCTACGTTCAACAATGACACAAGAAAGGCTCAGTGGATTGGCTACTATAGCAATTGAAAATGATATACTGGAGGGGTTTCTTATGAAGATCTAATTGAAGATTTTGTATCAAGAAATGCTCAAAGGATGGCACGCTTTGGCTAACAGAGTAAAAGATGGACCTGTAGCTCAAAATTCTAAGATTTTTCTCTTGTATTATGTAGTTCCTTGAGAAATCTGTACTGCTGTAGTGACTAATAAAAATAATGTTTAAATTGCCTACTTGACTTTCTTATACATGGGGCCTAAATTTGTGATTTCGCTCCGGGGCCTCAATTTCCGGGGTACGGCCCTGGAATCATACAACGCATCTACACAACATTTGCTAATTCAACTAAAAGGTGGCAGATCTTGAAAGATAATATAGATGATACAACAGGATTGACTCTCAAGTCGTTGTCATCTACTCGTTGGGAGAGTCGAATAGATAGTGTTAAAGCTATAAGATTTCAGCTTTCGAACATACGAGAAGCTTTACTGCAAGTATCTGATATTGATAATGATCCAAAAACTAGCAGTGAAGCTAAATCTCTCGCGAATAATGAACTTGGTGATTTTGAATTTTTAGTAGCTATTGTTATTTGGTATGACTGTATGCCGTCAATCTGGTCAGCAAGAACATACAATCAAAGGATATGCTTATTGATGTTGCTATTGAGCAAGTGCAGGGGCTAATTACCTTTTTTAATGGGTATAGAGACACTGGTTTTTGTAATGCATTGGAAACAGCAAAAGAAATTGCATTTGAAATGGAGATCGAACCTACATTTCGTCAAAAGCGTGAGATTGAAAGAAAGAAACAATTTGACGAAAACCCAGATGATGTGTTAATTTCTTCACAACCTGCACATGAATCATTTAGGAGAAAATATTTTATTCCTGTTGTCGATCAGGCTATCAGTTCACTTACAACAAGATTTGAGCAATATGAATCATTCCAAAAGAACTTTGGTTTTTTATTTACTTCTGATGCACTAAAATCATTGGATGAGAAGAGCTTAAAATATTCTTGTAGTGTTCTTGAGGCTGCACTAAAGAGTGGGGGGAAATCAGACATTAATGGTAGTGAATTATATGTTGAGCTAAATTTACTTAAAAGTTTCATTCCAAATGATAATATGGGGCCGGTTGATATCTTGAAATTTCTTAAACGGCTAGATTGTTTCCCTAATGCAACTATTGCATATAGAATTTTGTTAACTATTCCCGTGACCGTCGCATCAGCTGAGAGAAGTGTCTCCAAATTGAAATTATTGAAGTCCTATCTACGTTCAACAATGACACAAGAAAGGCTCAGTGGGTTGGCTACTATAGCAATTGAAAATGATATACTGGAGGGGGTTGCTTATGAAGATCTAATTGAAGATTTTGTATCAAGAAATGCTCAAAGGATGGCACACTTTGGCTAACAGAGTAAAAGATGGACCTGTAGCTCAAAATTCTAAGATTTTTCTCTTGTATTATGTAGTTCCTTGAGAAATCTGTACTGCTGTAGTGACTAATAAAAATAATGTTTAAATTGCCTACTTGACTTTCTTATACATGGGGCCTAAATTGTGATTTCGCTCCGGGGCCTCAATTTCCGGGGTACGACCCTATCTCAAGTGCGCTGACGACGACCCAATCTTCCAAGAACAACACGCGCCAGCCGGATGAAACGGCGCAGCCACCAGCAGCCAAGGCGCTGGCCCTAGGAAGGGGCCGCGGCGTGCAAGGCCGTGATGGATACAATGGTTACAACAGAGATGGTCGGAACTACAAGTGTTTATAACCGGTACAATTCTGAGAACACTGGACATTTTCAAGGTCCACCCGGCAATTTTGTTGAAGATGTCGTCGGACCCAGGGATCGACTCCGAGGTGGCTATCGTCGCGGTGGGAGAGGGAGACGACCACCACCGCCTCGACACTATCCACCGCCACCACCGCCTGCTGCGGATATGGCCTCGGAGGACGAGCTCGGGCTACAGCTGATGGGGTGGGAGACCCATCCACATTACCAGCGGCGGCAGTGGACGCGGTTCGGGCTCTGGCAGCAGTGCAAGTTCCGGTGACTATTGGAGGTGCTAAGTCTAGGGATTGCATGTCTGATAAAGGGCCGGAGAAAGCGGAGGGCGAAAAGCTCTCTAAGTGGGCAATTAAGAAGAAAAAATTGCCCTGCTATAGAAGTGGTGAACCAGGTCATTTCGTGGCAGAGTGTATGAATGAGCTTTGTGATTATTGCCTCCGCTCCCAGCATGTGACCGGAGAATGCCCTCTCCTTTCCGGTCCTAAACCTGGCATTAACATTTTTGGGGTCTGTTGTAAGGAGTTGATGTTTTTTGAGACACCGGAGGTGGATCCTCTACCACAGATGGTTGAGAGTTCCTTCCTAGTAGTTATCAGAGTTACTAATGGACAGTTAACCGAGGCTCAGATCGTCAGACAGTTACGTGAGTTAGTGCCGGGTAATTATCAGTGGCACCTGGAGCAGTTAGAAGGTCAGTCTTATAAGGTTGACTTTCCCACTAAAGAGGATCAGATGCATTTTCTTAAGTGGGGTTTATGCAGAGTTACGAGCACAAGCATTGTTATCGCTTTCGACGAGTGGAAGCAGGAGGAACCTGAGGGTACACCTTTGGAGAAGGTGTGGGTTTGTTTCTATGGTGTGCCACCTAAATATGTAAAACACTTTCTGATTGCTTGGAGTTTGGGTGGTTTGATTGGTAAGACAGAAAAGGTTGACATGCCATTCACTCGCGCACAAAACGCTGCGAGGCTATTGGTCAGTGTTGTGAGTGTTGAGCATATACCAGATGTAGTCAGATGGACACATGCTGGAGTCACTTATGTCTTAGAGCTTGAGATCGAGGATACTGCAATTTCCGAGGATGGGGATGAGACACAAGACATGGATACGGCTGAGGGTGGCGGCGCACCCGAGAACCAGGAGAAGGGGGCCGATGATACACTGCCGGAGTCGGACAAAGGGCCTGCTTCACAACCAGATAAGGTAGCCAGTTCTACCAAAGAGGCACTCTCGTCCACTACTCCGATGAACACGCTTCGCTTTGGTTCCTTTGTACCAGGGTCTGCACCTAGCCGGTTATGGAGCACCAGGGTCGAGGCAGACGACCCGATAGAGCTTGAGCTGCCACCAGTGCCGAATATAGTCGGCGATGTGATGACCGCAGAGCCTACTCCCGGTGCGAGGTTGGATTCTGTTGTGGTGGCCGTGGGTTTGGGGGGCCGTGGGCAGGATGTCCTTCACACCCAGATACCAGAGTCCGACTTTGCGTCTGCAGGAGGGGCGCCTGGACAGGAGGTCTATGCTGTTCTTCCTACTTCGACGTCTCCGGTCGAGTTGGGGTGAGGTGCGGGAAGGAGTCCCGTGCTATAACCCCCGCCCCCCCCCCCAGGACCGCACCATTCAGAGTGGCGAGCCGGGGGTGAGATGCGGGAAAAAGTCCCATGTCGTAACCCCTCTGCAGTATCGCACAGAGCAGGGTGGCCGAGGGACTACGTTTTCCGTGGGTGATAAGGGGGACGGGATCAGTGAGCAGGCGTCTCCATGGTTCTCCTCCCCCTTGACACTCGCACCGGAGGTTCACTCCACCACGCCCTACCCTCCTTCACCGACGGTAAGGGAGGGGCATGGGAGTCCTGACCTCACCCCTCGCGAGAGGACCACGGAGGAGCTCATCGCTTTTGGCGGGATTGCGGATCCGGTGTCGGCTGGCAGGCGTGTCAGCAACCGGATCCAGGGACAGCCGGATGCGGACGACCTGCAGTTAGCGCGTGCCAAGAGGGCCGCCATGCTTCGTCATGCCGAGACTACTGCAGGTTATCTTCAGAGCTACAGCTTGGATCCGTACGTGGTTCTTACTCACTCCTGTGGACTCCATGGAGCCTTTGGTTACTGGGTGCAACCAATGGGAGATGGTGGCTCGGGTTATATTAAACCGGTTCGGATGGCGTTCGCATAACAGGATAGAAGTCTAGAGAGCTTGTCCTTATTATCACCGTATCGGTTGTCTTTGTCCGCTTGTATTTTTCAGTCTTATGTTCTATATCTTGCTCTGTTTACGAGCTGTAAGACTTTATGATGATACTTTCTTGATTTTTAATAAAAGGACCGCATGCATCATCATGGTGCAGAGGCCGGGAGCATACCTCCATTTCCAAAAAAGTTGCACAATAAATGAAGCCTTTTTTTAACTCAACTCTGAACCATCCAACAAAATGAAAATGAATTTGATATTGAAATGCATCAATATGAACTCACTCAGTACACGAGATACCATTGCTGTTCTATTTCAGTTCAATACTGAAACCTTCAAATGCATCAATCATCAAACACATACATGACTGAATATATACACTTTGTCTCGGAAGAAGAATATTACCTAGTGCCCGGGGTGCAGCAAGCTGGCCGGGTGGACACATGAGAATGGAATCCTGCGCCCAGCCGAGGCATGGGCCGGCACTCGGCGGCAGCAGCAGTCCCGTACGGCGGTAGGCGGACTGCACTGCAGCACGGCGGCCAGGGCGCTGCGGTCACCGGAGGTTGAGCTCGCACCGTCGCACCGTCGCATGGAGCTGCACCAAGGGGCGGGGTGGAGGCTGAAGACGCCACTGGAGAGGACATCGATGGCTGCTGGACCTGGACCAACGGTCAGCGAACTGAGCCATGGCTAGGGTTCGTCGCGCGGGTGCGTGTGAGGAGTGAGGACAGAAGGTCCAGGCGGAGTCGGGGAATCAACAGAGGAGAGGGACGCGAGACCGGGCCGACGATCAGCCGCGCTGATTAGCTGCGGAGGCGGCCGAAATCGAAGGCGGTGGAGGAGCGCAGGAGAGTATTGGGAATTTCGAGCGAAAGGGGGGTTTTATTTTTTTGAGAAAGAGCAAAAGGGAGATGAGACGCACGAGACGGTTCCCATGGGCCTTGCCCAATGTCGGTTGTGTGCTGACCTACAGGGCCCATTCTGTGACATGCACCTGACGAACGGGGTCCACTTCGTAAAATGACGCTGGAGCTCTCACGGGCGTTTATTTTCTGGGAGCTTAGAGCATCTCCATCCGCGCCCTCAGAAAGGCCTCTCCAGGCGTTCTTTTCGTGCCGATGCTGAAAAATCGGTCCAGTTGCCTTTCCAGGAGCCCGATTTTCGCCGCCTGGGCCCAATTTAGCGCAGGCGAACCCAGGCCAAACCCGTGGCGCTGGGGCACTCGGGGGTGCCGGGGCGAGCGGTTTTGGCAAGAAAGAGCCGCGGATCCGCCGCGTCAGCGACACCGCGCGTCATCTTCCCCGAACGCCTCGGTTTCCCGCGGGAAATCAATGGCAAGGCTGCCGCTGGTCAGCCATACCAGTGATTCCTCACGGGCGGCGCGTTCACGGGGCGGCGCCGCTATATAAGCCGGTGGCCTCTCTCGCCTCTGGCTACACCAGCCACACCCGCCCTAGCCCGGCCTCTACCTCTCCCGAGCGCCGCCGCCGAGCCCTGCCTCTCCCGAGCGCCGTTTTGCCTCCTGTTTCAGGCGAACATCCCGGCGCCACCGGACATGCGCGTTGGGCCGACAGGGTGGAAGTTCAGCAGCGGGGGAGTGGCCATTCCCCCGTTGCCCGACGCCGTGACCAAACCCGGGTACTTCGCCGTGGAGGTCGACGTCGTGCGCGCCTCTCTCACCGCCGCCCAACTCTCCCTCCCCCAGTACGCCGCCGACAACCATGCGGCTTGAGCGGCGTACTCCGAGCGCCGTCAGCAGCAGCGGCTGGCGTCCACCAACGGCGCGGCGGTCGCCGGCGGCATGAAGAACAGCGAGGGGCGCCGCCTGTGGTGGGGTGTCCCCGGCCGCACACTCGAGGGCGTGCTGACACACCTCGAGGGCGGAAACAACTCGCCGTTGGCGTACCCCCCGGCGAGGGCGGCCGCCACGGCCACGGCTCACCGCCGACGCGACGGGCAATGGTTGCCCAGGAGGTTCGGCGCCTCCTCTTCTTCCTCCTCATCACGCTCTTCTTCGCACTCCTCCGGCTCTCCGGCGTTGCTCGGCGTCAAGGCCGAGCCCGCGGCGCAGACGCTGCTCGGACGACGCACTCGCAGCGCCGGCATCGTCATCAACGAAGGCGGCCGGCGCGCCTCCTCGTCGGCTCCTCCTTCGTGCTTCGTCAAGCCCAAGACGGAGCCAGGGCTCGCGCCGGTGAAGATGGAGCCTGGCCTCCTCCCCACAGTGAAGACGGAGCACGATGGCGACATCGAGCTCGACGACGACGCGGCCCTGGAATGGGCGCGCGCGGACTCCCTGAAGATGGCGAGGGAGCGCCAGTGCGCCGCCCTGCAGCACTTCGTGCAGCGCCGCCGGGGCCGCGACGAAGGAGGCGTCATCGTCATCGAGGACAGCGACGACGACGACGCGCCGCCGCCACCAGCCCGCGTTGGCGACGCCGGTCAGGGGTCCACCAGGGACGCCCGCATCAAGGAGGAGAAGCCCGACGATGGCGGCGACGACGGCGACTACTCGGCGTTCAGCCAGTTTTTTTTTAGATTAGTTATCTATTTTGCTGTGTAATGAAAAACCGCGAACATGTCTAATATATGCCCAAGTTTGCCGAAATTTAGTCGTGTTCAGCCGAACTTCGCCGAACTTTGCCGAAATTTGATATACTTTTTTTAATCGCGCCTGGGGGCGGCCCTGGGGCCGGCGGTTGGGTACCAACTCGCCCCCAGGCCCATTTTTTGCGCCGGCTCATCCTCAGGTGGCGATATTAGGCGCCCCCTGGGGGGCCAACGGCTGAAGATACTCTTAGTAACTCTAACGATGACAGTGGGGTCGCAAAAATACAATTATTAATGAAAAATAACAGTACCAAATACTAGCCACACATATATGCAGTTACCAGTAGCACACTTATATAGAGACGAATCAGCAAATATTACAGTAATTAGTGGGCATAAACATACCTGAAAGCAACACGGTATTTTTGTCCCAGCTTTCCAAAACTCAGCCATAACACAATCAGTGATGCAAGGGGTACCTTTCATAACAAGGCTGAATTTGTCAGACAAGAGATATGCAGTTCAAAATACAAACCAAAAGCGATAGCTCGAATCCAAATAAGATAACTGAAAGCAAGACAATGGTGTTATAAACTTACATTTTGCATGCGTGATACAAGCCTCGGCTGCTCTATTATTCTCTCAGATACATCTGCTACGGCTGAAGAAAGAAAAGCGCTCGTTGACCAAATCATGTAGCAACATGTCCCTGCATACCCGATGTCTCTCAAGCCCATGATTTAAGCTGCTAACATTTTGTCTCCTATCGATCCAAAGCATGGCAGTCAACTTCCTTATCAATATTTCTTCCTTCCACTGTTCCACTTTGAGTTTCCCTTCCACTTACAACATAGTTTACTCTACTCGACCTCTTATACATGGCTTTATTGGATGAATTTTTTTTAACCACATCGTCCAACTAAATGATGGCTATTAATTATCTAATTGTTGCACGGGCAAGGATCATGTGGTTCCTACTGATGATCATTTTCCTTTGCTCATTTAAGAATGAAGTTCTTGTGCTCAGTATTTATGGAGATTTAGTACCGAGCAACTATAGTAGTCACCACATGGGCCGTACACCAGCTTAGGTTGCTACTTTGTATTAGTTGCATCACAAGAAGAATACCCTACAGAAGATCATTCATAGGAATTTGTAATGATTAATGGGTTGGACAAACAAGTTGGTTTCAAGCATTCAACTCACTCATTAATCACATAAGAGTACATTAACTGTAAAGCTTTCACATGACGATTCAGAACCCTATATCATCTACAAAAAGCTCGTTCAGAAGAAACTATGATGGATGAGATACATATGTACACTGAAAACAATTTGAAGACCTTCAACCACTTAAGCCCTGACTAAGAGTATATCCAGCCGCACCCCCAACAGGCCCTCCCCACACGTTTTTGTCGCGCCGGCGCCCAAAAAACGACCCAGTCGCGCCCCCAGAACTCCATTTTTCCCCGGCTCGGGCCGAAATTGGTGCCGGCGGACCCAGGCCGAACCCGGCGCCCTGTGGGACGCCTGGGGCGCCGGCACAAGCGAAAAGGGTGCGTGGGTCCGCCCTGTCGGCGAGTTGAGCGCCTCTTCCCGCCGTTTCTTCCCGTTCCCCCTCCCCCCACTTCCCTCCCATTCTCTCCATTCCTCCCGCTTCACCCTCCCGATCGCCTCCCAGCCGGCCACCATGCCACCGAAGAAGTACGTCACTCCCCGCGCCGCGGCAATCGCGACTGCCTCCGTCGCCCAACCGAAGCAGAGGAAGCCGAGGGTGCCGCCGTCCAAGCCACCAGGCATGACAAACGCCGAGTGGAGGGCGGAAGTTCAGCGACAGGAGGCTGTCACCGTCGACCGGCGGAACAGGGCGATCGCCAAGAAGGCCCGTGACAATGCGGCGCGGGCGGCTGCGGCTTCGGCGGACCAAGCCGAGGCCGAGGCAACTCGCGCGGGGATGATGAATCCGCCCGGCAGCCACGCCCAGTACGCGCCATGGGGCCAGCAAGGCGTCGGCTCTCCGTTGTCACAGCCATGGGGATGCGCGCCTTGCCGGGCTACGCCGACGGGGACGCGCACGATGGGTTCAACCCCAACGTCACCTTCCCGCATGGACACCCGGCCCAGCGCATGCCCTCGCCCGCCTTCACCGACGTGTAGTACCCTGCATACAACTACTCGTCGCCCGCCTACGCGTCCTCCTCGATGCCCCCTCTCCACCGTGGCGCGCTGCCCTTCTTGCACCTCGGCGACACCAACGAGACCGAGGCTGACATGGACGACATCATCGCGATAGGCTTGGCCACGGCCGCCACGTCTCCCGAATTCGTCACCCCGGACGACACGGTGGATCTCAGCGGCGGCATGGACGGTGAGCTCGGCTACATCTATGGCGAGGAGGAGCAGGAGGAGGACGACGACAAAAAGGAGGAGGAGGAGGAGGAGGAGGAGCCGGCGACTGTTTCGGAGAGGGGGCGCAAGAAGAAGAAGCGGGCGGCCAGGTCCGGCGAGCCGCGCATGGAAAGTTGTCTGCCTCGACCCGACCACCGGCACGAACCAAAGCATCGAGACGTACTGGGAGCGCATCAAGGCCGAGTTCGACGAGCGCAAGATCGTCGACCCCTACTTCAAAGGCGTCTACATGCAGTGCGGGGCGAAGGTGATGGCGAACCATTGGCGACGTATCCAGGGGGCGTGGAACAAATGGCATGGGTTCGTCGAGGAGGTCGCGGCTAACCCGAAGAGTGGCGCCAGCGTTGAGGATCAGGTATGGCACGCCCCCTGTGTGCGCCCGCCAACTGTTTGTTCTTCCGCGTAGTTGCTGCGTATGTTCGCCTTGTATCGGCAGGGCAACAACTACGCCGAATTCAAGTACCTCCACGTCTACAAGCGCCTTGACATGTGCGAGAAGTGGGTGGATGTCCGGCGCACCCTCGACAAGGCCAGGAGACTTACAAGCCGGACGCGCCGACTCCGGGCGCGTCAGAAGGGCGGCCGGATGGCAAAAATGTGCCAAGAAGTGGAAACACGCCGACGCGACCACCGCTCGTGTGCAGGAGTCCATCGAGCACTGCCTCGCTGACACACAGGCCCGAGCTGCCCTTCGTGAAGAGAAGAACGAGGCGCGGTGGTTGGCGTTGATGTCGAGCAGCGCCGTCAAGCTCGACCTACTCCGGACCAACGTCGCCGCGAAGAAGAGAAACACCGACCTGACTTTCCTGCTGGGTGGGGCCGACATGCTCCAGAGCAACGACGAGGCGGTCAAGGCGTGGTACTTGGCGGAGCGTGGCCTCATCCTGAACCAGCTTCCCTCGATGACGACGCCCCCGCCGACGCCCACGCCGACGACGCTGCCAAGCCCGAGCGATGATGCCTTCGAGACTCCCCGCAGCACAGAAGCCACGCCGACGCCGCCAAGCACGGAGACCCCACCAAGCCCGTGCACGCCGACTCCGCCGACGCCGGAGGCCGACCTCGCCGTCTGATGCGCACGCGCGTCCTTTCTGTTTTTTGTACGGCGGACTTTTCATTCGATCAACGAACTTGTGGCCGCTTGATCGCCGGATTTGTGGCGTCTATTTGGTGAGCGGGAATGACTACGTTTGAATTTGACGCGGCAGGGGGCGGCGCTTGGGGGCGTGGCTGGGAGGTAGGTCGCCCCCAGGGGCCAATCTAGCGCCGGTTCGCCCCCAGGCCGCTCTTTTTCGGTGCCCTGGGGGGCTCAACGGCTGGAGATTCTCTAAGTATTCAGTTCACACAAAACTCATAGAGATTGAGCGTAGACTTACTAGATGATAATATATAATATTATGGAGCAATGACTGCAACACATCCATTTAGAATAGAAGCAATTAAACTAGAGTATGCAATAAGTCATGTTGTTACATTCACATCCAACTAGCAGTTTTGGGGTGGACAACTTTGCTTCACTGTTCCAATATATTTCAAAATTGCCCCCGCCTCGGACAAGCCCCCGCGTCGCCCCCCAACCCTAGCACTACCACCAAGCTCCCCTCCCTCCCCTCGCTGTCACCGGAGGATGCCGGTGGGCGGCAGGGGACGGGGCCCCCGTTCATGTGCTCGTGCTCTGTTGTTTGGTGCGCTAGAGCGGTAGGAGCGCGTGGTGGCATGGTGGGCGGTTGTCTGCGCGCAGGGGAGGTCGAGATGGCATGGACCGCGTGGGTAGTGGTGCTGCTATGGCGGCGGCCGACTGTTGATGCAAGCGGCAGAGATGAGGGTGTCCAGATTTGGGCCGCAACAATCACTCTGCCCCCACCCACTCTTCTCCCTCCTCCCATCCCTCCCGACAGTCGTCGGTGGATTGCGCTAGGTTAGTGAGCACACGCACGGCGACCCTAACAGTTGCTACTATGTTGTGCCCCGGTAATCTTGGCGGTGGAGGCTGTGGGCCGGCGTGGCGGCGGCACGATGCGGGTGGCTGCTGTCGCCTCCTAGACGCACTCCTGGCGGTGGTTGGCCTTCTAGCGTTGCGCTGGTCGGTGCCCACTCCTGCGACGACAATGTTCCTAGCCCCCCCCCCCATGTGTGTTGGCCTTCTCCGGCGTTCTTTGCCATGTCCAGCCCGCCACTGCATCTGAGTTATTTGCTCATAGGTCGGGGCAAAATCCCCGTGTGGCGATGGCCTACGCAGTCAACGGCGACGCCTGAGGGTCCCGTCACCTCCTTGGAGGCGTTGGCATGATCCTGACCTAACCTTTTGCTCGGGCACCGGGAGAAGTCCTAGGTCTGACCTCTCGGACGGGGCAACGGAGGCGTCTCAATGTCGTTTCCCTCTTGAAGGTGCTACTTTGGCTGGAAGTGGAGTACTTGATGCGGAAAATGGTGGCTGGTGATGCATCACTCTAGCGTAGAATGCTGCACAAGGAGCAGGTCACAATGTATGCCAACACCGGCGCTCCCCCAATGAATGCTACACCAGTTCCAGTCGGGCCCTGCCTTTCACCAGCCGACTCTCTAGGCGCATGGGTGTGAGGTACGTTGGTCAGGGCGGTCAATCATCCCTGGAGGTGTGATAACCCACAAGTATAGGGGATCGCAATAGTTTTTGATAAGTAAGAGTGTCGAACCCAACGAGGAGCTAAAGGTAGAACAAATATTCCCTCAAGTTCTATCGACCACCGATACAACTCTACACACGCTTGACATTCGCTTTACCTAGAACAAGTATGAAACTAGAAGTACTTGGTAGGTGTTGTTGGATAGGTTGCAAGATAATAAAGATTACATAAATAAAAAGTAGGGGCTGTTTAGATTAAGAAACAATAAAGTAAATATAGCGAGTGTGGAAAAGTGGTGGTACGAGTTGCGAAATTGTCCCTAAGCAATTGACTAATTTACTAGACCGATAGCAAGTATTATGTGGGAGAGGCCACTGCTAGCATATCATCCCTGACTTGGAATTCTATGCACTTCTGATTGGAACTATTAGGAAGCATCCGCAACTACTAATGTTCATTAAGGTAAAACCCAACCATAGCCTTAAGATATATTGGTCCCCCTTCAATCCCGTATGCATCAATTTCTATGCTAGGTTGAAGCTTCTGTCACTCTTGCCCTCCAATACATAGTCCAATCAACATACAACTAACTCTAGGGTGTGATCCACGCACGCAATCATATGATGGGCACCAAAGGACAGCAACATAACCACAAGCAAATTAAATCAATCATAGCAATTCATCAACCACCGATAGGACAACAAAAATCTACTCAGACATCATAGGATGGCAACACATCATTGGATAATAATATAAATCATAAAGCACCATGTTTAAGTAGAGGGTACATCGGGTTGCGGGAGAGTGGACCGCTGTAATAGAGGGGGGAAGGTGATGGAGATGTTGGTGAAGATGGCGGAGGTGTTGGTGTAGATCGTGGTGATGATGATGGCCCCCGGTGGCACTCCGGTGCCACCGGAAGCGAGGGGCAGAGAGCCCCCCTCTTTCTTCTTCTTCCTTGAACTCCTCCCTAGATGGGAGAAGGGTTTCCCCTTTGGTACATGGCCTCCATGGCACGGGAGGGGCGAGAGCCCCTCCGAGATTGGATCTGTCTCTCTGTCTCTCTCTGTTTCTGCATTCTCAGATTCTTCCCTTTCACCGTTTCTTATATTCCCGGAGATCTGCAACTCCGATTGGGCTGAAATTTTAACATGGTCTCTATCCGGATATTAGCTTTCTTGCAGCGAAAGAAGGGCATCAACCGCCTTATGGGTGGCCCACGAGGGTCAGGGGCGCGCCCCCCTTCCTCGTGGCCACCTCGGGCACCGTCTCACGTGGATTTTTCTTCCCAAAAATCATATATATTCCAAAAAAAATCTCCATCAGTTTTTATCCCGTTTGGACTCCGTTTGATATGGATATTCTGCGAAACAAAAAACATGCAACAAACAGGAACTGGCACTGGGCACTGGATCAATATGTTAGTCCTAAAAATAGTATAAAAAGTTGCCAAAAGTATATGAAAGTTAAAGAATATTGGCATGGAACAATCAAAAATTATAGATGCGAAGAAGACGTATCAGCATCCCCAAGCTTAATTCCTTCTCGTCCTCGAGTAGGTAAATGATAAAAAAAGATAATTTTTGATGTGGAATGCTACCTAGCATAATCTTGATCACATATCTAATCATGGCATGAATATTAAGATACGAGTGATTCAAAGCAATAGTCTATCATTTGACATAAAACAATAATACTTCAGGCCCACTAATAAAGCAATCATGTCTTTTCAAAACAACAAGGTCAAACAAAGTTATCCCTACAAAATCATATAGTCTGGCTATGCTCCATCTTCACCACACAAAATACTCACATCATGCACAACCCCGATGACAAGCCGAGCAATTGGTTCATACTTTTTAACGCGCTTCAACATTTTCAACCTTCACGCAATACATGAGCGTGAGCCATGGACATAGCACTATAGGTGGTATAGAATGGTGGTTGTGGAGAAGAGAAAAAGAAAAAGATAGTCTCACATCAACTAGGCTTATCAACGGGCTATGGAGATGCCCATCAATAGATATCAATGTGAGTGAGTAGGGATTGCCATGCAACGGATGCACTAGAGCTCTAAGTATATGAAAGCTCAAACTGAAACTAAGTGGGTGTGCACCCAACTTGCTTGCTCATGAAGACCTAGGGCATTTGAGGAAGCCCATCCTTGGAATATACAAGCCAAGTTCTATAATGAAAATTTCCACTAGTATATGAAAGAGATAACTCAAGAGACTCTCTATATGAAGAACATGGTGCTACTTTGAAGCACAAGTGCGGTAAAAGGATAATAACGTTGCCCCTTATCTCTTTTTCTCTCATTTTTTTCTTTTCTTCTTCTTCTTTTTTCTGTAGGCTTCTTTGGCCTCTCTCTTTTTTTTTGGGGGGGGGGGGCTTCTTTGGCCACTTTTATTTTCATAACCTCACATGGGACAATGTTCTAATAATGATGATCATCACACTTTTATTTACTTACAACTCAACATTACAACTCAATATCTAGAACAAAGATATGACTCTATATGAATGCCTTCGGCGGTGTACCGGGATGTGCAATGATCTAGCGTAGCAATGACATAAAAACGGACAAGCCATGAAAACACCATGCTAGCTATCTTACGATCATGGAGAGCAATATGACAATGAATGCTCAAGTCATGTATATGATGATGATGAAAGTTGCATGGCAATATACTCGGAATGGCTATGGAAATGCCATAATAGGTAGGTATGGTGGCTGTTTTAAGGAAGGTATATGGTGGGTTTATGGTACCGGCGAAAGTTGCGCGATACTAGAGAGGCTAGCAATGGTGGAAGGGTGAGAGTGCGTATAATCCATGGACTCAACATTAGTCATAAAGAACTCACATACTTATTGCAAAATTTTATTAGCCCTCGAAGGAAAGTACTACTACACATGCCCCTAGGGGGATAGATTGGTAGGAAAAGACCATCGCTCGTCCCCGACCGCCACTCATAAGGAAGACAATCAATAAATACCTCATGCTCCAACTTCGTTACATAACGGTTCACCATACGTGCATGCTACGGGAATCACAAACATCAACACAAGTATTTCTACAATTCCCAACCACCCACTAGAATGACTCTAATATTACCATCTTTATATCACAAAACTATTGCAAGGAATCAAACATATCATATTCAGTGACCTACAAGTTTTATGTAGGATTTTATGACTAACCATGTGAATGACCAATTCCTGTCATCTCTCTAAATAGATATAAGTGAAGCAAGAGAGTTTAATTCTTTCTACAAAAGATATGCCCACGCTCTAACAAATCTAAGTGAAGGAAAAGAGCATTCTATAAATGGCGGTTGTCTAAGTGAAGAGAAACAGGCAATCCAAACTTCAAATGATATAACTGAAGCACATGAAGCATTCTATAAAGCCATACTCAAAAGATATAAGTGAAGTACATAGAGCATTCTATAAATCAACCAAGAAATATCTCATACCAGCATGGTGCATAAAAGAAAAATGAAAACTAAGTGCAAAAGACGCTCCAAGATTGCACATATCGCATGAACGAAACGAATCCGAAAACATACCGATACTTGTTGAAGAAAGAGGGGATGCCTTCCGGGGCATCCCCAAGCTTAGACGCTTGAGTCTCCTTGAATATTTACTTGGGGTGCCTCGGGCATCCCCAAGCTTGAGCTCTTGCCTCTCTTCCTTCTTCTCACATCGAGAGCTTCTCGATCATCGAACACTTCATCCACACAAAACTCCAACAGAAAACTCGGTAAGATCCGTTAGTATAATAAAGCAAATCACTACTCTAAGTACTTTTGCAAACCAATTCATATTTTGCTTTTGAATTTTGTCTACTGTAATATAACTTTTTCATGTCTTAATCCACTGATATAAATTGATAGTTTCATCAAAACAAGCAAACTATCCATCAAAAACAGAATCTGTCTAAAACAGAACAGTCAGTAATAATCTGAACATTAACCGTACTTCTGATACTTGAAAAATTCTACGAAAATTAGGAAACATGAAAAATTTGTATAGGAAGACAGTCAAAAAAGAATCAGAACCATTTGACGTTCGAGCTAAAAATGTAAAATCGCGCACTACAGCCAAAGTTTCTGTCCTGCACCGTACAAACCATCAAGCAAATGTAAACATCCTAAAGGCAAACCTTGGCACATTATTTTTAATTTTAAACCTTATAAAATCACACAACAGAAATAAATGACTCTCTAAAACTTCCGAGTTGTCTCCCTGGCAGCGCTTTCTTTAAAGCCATTAAGCTAGGCATAAAGTGCTCAAGTAATGGATCCACCCGGATCCCAAGGTATATCAAAGCTAATATTAATTAACAATGATTTGTAATTTAGTGGTGAGCACAAGGTAACATATCTCATGTAATGACGAAGTCTAACTCTCTTCCTATGCATTGGCATGTCATAAAAGAACAATTCATGCACACAAAGTAAAGGCCAATGCATAGTATAAACAGTTTTTTTTTCAAATTTTATCATATTGGAAACATAGAGAGGTGAAGATATAGTTCCTCTCTCATAATAATTGCAAGTAGGAGCAGCAAGCACATGCATATTATATCTATCAAAATCATCATGTGCAACGGTAAAAGGCAACCCATCAATATAATCCTTAATAAGGGAAAACTTCTCTGATATAGTGTAGTCGGGAGAATTCAAAAAGATAATAGGACTATCATTTGTGGGTGCAATAGCAACAATTTCATGTTTAACATAAGGAACTATAGCAAGTTCATCTCCATAAGCATAATTCATATTGGCATCTTGGCCACAAGCATAGCAACCATCATCAAAAAGGGATATTTTAAAAGAATCAACGGGATCATAACAATCATCATAGCAATCATCCTTCGGTAGGCACGAAGGGAAATCAAACAATGTATGAGTTGAAGAGTCACTCTCATTAGAAGGTGGGCACGGGTAGCTAATCCGCTCTTCCTCCTTTTGTTCTTCACTCTCCTCATCATCTTTTTCATTCAATGAGCTCGCAGTTTCATCAATTTCTTCTTCGATAGACTCTTGCAAAATATTAGTCTCTTCTTGTACAACGGAGTAGTAGTCAATATATGGTTCAACATAGGCATTAGAAGCAGAATTATCATGACAATATTTAAGTATGGCAAAATTTTCAGATTTGTAAGAGTAGCATCAGACTTTTCAATCAAAGAAGCAATTTCGTAAGCACCCTTAAAAGCAACAAATTCTTCAATTTGTTGAACTTCATAGTAACTATAAACACCCTTAGCATAAGAGAATGTGATTCCATTATCACTAAACAAACATTGGTAGGGAAGGTGTTTCTTAGGGTCTTCAGAACAACAAGTATAATCATATATTTCACATAAACTCCAAGCATAACATTGCAAACGATGAATTTGATCCAGTAAAGTTTTCCCTTTTTCAGATATTCGGTGTCGCACAAAACAAGCATGCTCATCTAAAGATTTGCCCTCAACTAAGCTAGTTGGGGTTTCAGCACGAGCACATAGGGATCGAAGATGATCCAAGTAATAGGCTTCAGCAGTGTGATAGATTTTGAGTGATTCTTCAACCATTGGTTTAGTAGGTACAACTAATTTTTTTGGTATTTTGCATTTCCTACCCATAACTAAAGATAAAGAAAAACTAAGAATAGAAAATAAAAATTAATTAGTGATAAAGCAAAAAAGAACACACGAGAATATTCACCCCACGCTATTGCTCCCCGGCAACGGCGCTAGAAAAAGGTCTTGATAACCCACAAGTACAGGGGATCACAACAGTTTTCGATAAGTAAGAGTGTCGAACCCAACGAGGAGCTAAAGGTAGAACAAATATTCCCTCAAGTTCTACCGACCACCGATACAACTCTACGCACGCTTGACGTTCGCTTTACCTAGAACAAGTATGAAACTAGAAGTACTTGGTAGGTGTTGTTGGATAGGGTTGCAAGATAATAAAGATTACGTAAATAAAAAGTAGGGGCTGTTTAGATTAAGAAACAATAAAGTAAATATAGCGAGTGTGAAAAAGTGGTCGTAGGAGTTGCGAAATTGCCCCTAAGCAATTGACTACTTTACTAGACCGATAGCAAGTATTATGTGGGAGAGGACACTGCTAGCATGTCATCCCTGACTTGGAATTCTATGCACTTATGATTGGAACTATTAGAAAGCATCCGCAACTACTAATGTTCATTAAGGTAAAAACCCAACCATAGCCTTAAGATATATTGGTCCCCCTTCAATCCCGTATGCATCAATTTCTATGCTGGGTTGAAGCTTCTGTCACTCTTGCCCTCCAATACATAGTCCTATCAACATACAACTAACCCTAGGGTGTGATACACATGCGCAATCATATGATGGGCACCAAAGGACAGCAACATAACCACAAGAAAATTAAATCAATCATAGCAATTCATCAACCACCGATAGGACAACGAAAATTTACTCAGACATCATAGGATGGCAACACATCATTGGATAATAATATGAAGCATAAAGCACCATGTTCAAGTAGAGGGTACAGCGGGTTACGGGAGAGTAGACCGCTGTAGATAGAGGGGGGAAGGTGATGGAGATGTTGGTGAAGATGGCGGAGGTGTTGGTGTAGATCGTGGTGATGATGATGGCCCCCGGTGGCACTCCAGTGCCACCGGAAGCGAGGGGGAGAGAGCCCCCTCCTTCTTCTTCTTCCTTGACCTCCTCCCTAGATGGGAGAAGGGTTTCCCCTATGGTCCATGGACTCCATGGCACGGGAGGGGTGAGAGCCCCTCCGAGATTGGATCTGTCTCTCTGTCTCTCTCTGTTTCTGCGTTCTCAGATTCTTCCCTTTCACCGTTTCTTATATTTCCGGAGATCCGTAACTTCGATTGGGCTGAAATTTTAACATGATCTCTATCCGGATATTAGCTTTCTTGTGGCGAAAGAAGGGCATAAACCGCCTTACGGGTGGCCCACGAGGGTCAGGGGCGCGCCTTGGGGGGGCAGGCGCGCCCCTGCCTCGTGGGAACCTCGGGCACCGTCTCGTGTGGATTTTTCTTCCCAAAAAATGATATATATTTCAGAAAAATCTCCGTCGGTTTTTATCCCGTTTGGACTCCATTTGATATGGATATTCTGCGAAACAAAAAACATGCAACAAATAGGAACTCGCACTGGATCAATATGTTAGTCCCAAAAATAGTATAAAAAGTTGCCAAAAGTATATGAAAGTTGTAGAATATTGGCATGGAACAATAAAAAATTATAGATAAGACGGAGACGTATCGAGGTGTCTGGCAATGGCGGTGATGTTTCCCTGTTTCTTCATGTCTCAGTGCCTTGCCATTTTTGGCTGGAGGCAAGGCCTAATGTCGTTGCGTGTCTCTAGTTGAGGGCACCTCTTTACCTAGTTATAGTCACTTGGCGAGGACGGTCATGTATGTGTGTCCCTCCTTTCTGGAGGTTGTATAAATGAAACACATATTCTTTTGCATTTTCTCAAAGAAAAAAAACTTAGCTTCACTATTGTGCAAGTACCACCATCATTTTTTTCTCAGTGGATTCTTTTAGTGGCATGGCCCATCACCACAAAAAAAATACACTTCCATGATGATACGTGTTTGTCACAGTAGGTCGCTTTTTTTGTCATGCATGTACATCCATGACAAATTTATGACAGAATCAAGATAGTCATACCTGTGCTGTCGTAGAAGTGTTCCATGACATTACCAAAATTATCATCACGGAAGTGTCCACTTCCATGATGATAAATCGCTCGTCAGAAAAGTGCTTTCGTCAAGGGTGACCAACACGTCGCATCTACTGTAACAGAACGCCGTTAAGCTAACAGGTTGGGTTTTGGATCCGATAACCCGTTAACAGCCCCGACCAATGGGGATTTTCCACGTGTAAAATCATCATTGGCTAGAGGAAACACGTGTCAGCTCATCATCGGGACAGATGTCATCCACTCACTGGACAGAAGGCGCCTATGATACGTCGACACGTGGCACAACCCAACAAGTTTAAATGGGCCGGCCCAACTAAAGACCCACAAGATTTTGCAGACCATAATGGGCTGGCCCAGCTAAAGGCCCACGAGATTTTGCGGACCGTAATGGGCTGGCCCAGCTAAAGGCCCACAAGGTTTTGCGGGCCATAATGGGCCGGCCCAGGTAAAGGTCCACAATATTTTTTTGTGCCATAATGGGCCGGCCCAGGTAAAGGCCCACAAGATTCTTGCGGGTCATAATGGGTTGGCCCAGCTAAAGGCCCACGAGATTTCGCCGACATTAATGGGCCGGCCCAGCTGTAGGCCCACAAGATTTTGAGGACCCTAGTAGGCCGGTCCATTAACTAGCTTCCATGTTTTGGGCCAAATGTCGGCCCATATTTGATCCGGTCCATTAATGGCCTGCCACGCTCCGGGCCTAATAGTGGCCCATATGAGATCCGGCCCGTTAAAAGCCTACCATGTTCTGGGCCAAATTACGGCCCAGATCAGGTCCGGCCCTTTAAGACTCTTTGGGGTCAATTATGGCCCGTATCAGATTCGGCCCGTCAACTGGACACTATGCTTTTGGGCCCACTTGCTAAAGGCCCACTTAGTAATTCGGCCTGATATTAGTTTTGGCCTATTAAGGGCCCGTTTAACATTTCGGCCCTATATTAATTTCGGCCTGTTAAAAGCCCGTCATATAGTTGGGCCTAACTACGGCCCGGTTTGCATCCGGCCTGCTCGTAGCCGATTGGGCCAAACAAGGACCCAGACAATTTTGGCCTGTTAAAAGCCCATGATTTGATTCGCACAATCATGGGCCGGGTTCATTTCGGGCTGCTGTGTAACTAGTAGGAATTAAGAACAAACCTACTCTATACAATAAAGAAATTACGGCATAGTAACTAAGAATAAGCCTACACTACACAATAAATGATTTAAGGTATATTACATCCACTGGGCATCAAAGTTCGCCACCAGTGATCATAAAGCGCAACGAAGAAGTAGAATACAAAAACTGGGCACCATTGCAGTGTAACAAAATAATACTAAACCGAGACCACTTCCAAGACAGTTCAAGAAAGGTTAGCCTTGCGGGGGAACTGCTACGCAAGCTGCTGAGCAAGGCTGTGAGACCGGCCTAGCATGTCGGTCATAGCTTCCAGTTGTAGCTGTTTAGCGATGAGGTTCTCATTGGTGTTCTCCGCAATCTTTCTTAGAGATAGGACTTCAAGTCGAAGTTGAGTTCCAGAATGCCTTTCTGCTAGAACTTGGGACTGAAGAAGTCGAACTGATTCAGACAACAAATTCTCTGAGCTTGTCTGACTGTTAGTCTAAAGTAACTTGAACACTGCATCAAGACAAGACTTTGGGGTTGTCTCGCTATCTTCAAGATGTTTTGCCTTCTTTGCTGCAATATATGTTGGGTTTGTCTCATAGCCTTTAGCAGACTTGTGCATGCCATCATGCATATCACCCTGAAACAAAGCAGAGCGATGACAGGTTTTGCACGTGTATAAACAAAGATGATAATTGTTCTGTCAAATCTAACCAATTTCAAATTAGAAAATAAAGAGTATGTTCAAAATATCAATAGCATAATTTGGCATTGTTCATAATGTCGGGAGCTTCACCACACTACTGGATTACCATGTCAACATAACAAGAATAGATGAAGGGCAAAGAAAATCATTGTATCTATTTTGGTTAATGTGCATGGCATGTTGTTCATATCATCAGCCACATCAGTAAGATAAAACAGGAGATGACAAGGTGCAAACGTGGGCTGCTTCACCACACACTAGATTATAGATCCACAAAAACAAGCATACATGCAGGGAGTATTAAGTAATGTGCATGGTATGAATAAGGAATTTGGTTTTACAAGTAAAACTTAGAACTTACGGTTCTTACGAACATGCATTTTGGTAGAAACAGTAAACTAAACAACAGTAAATGATAGGGAGTATAAACAGCAGTTGAGGATAAAGGCTTTAGAAGGACTGACTTACATTAACAGTTAACACCGGCTTTATAATGCCCTTCTCCATGGCAAGGGAAGGATAACTCAAGAATTTCAGCACATAATCTTCTTCATAAGCATTGCGTGTACTCTACATTTTGTAGAGAGTAATTATAGATATGATAATACTAAAAGGGATAGAGGATAATGAAGATAAGATGCAGATTGATGCTACATAATCAACTACCAATCCCTGGAAGTACAAGCGTTACAGGACAAAATGTACTAACAAGAGCAATGGGCTACACTTCTGCACTGGCACTGTCTGTGTATTCTACTTGTTGGTAAGATTAAATATAGATCTGATCTTTTTTAGTAAATGGTGGGCGAGGGAGATAAGATGTAGAATGCTACAAAATGAACCAATCCCTCTTCCCATAATACAAGAGTGTTTTGAACACTGGTGTACTGTATAAAACATTTTTATATTATGGGACGGAGGGAGTAGCTGTTAATGTAAGTACAGTGATAGATCACGTTCAGTCCTTACAAGAGGACTGCAGAGCTAAACCACTTCAAAAGCATTGGGTTGATTCTAAATTTATGTAAGAGTCCATACGGATCTTATAATGTCCACCAAAAGGACGATTATGAGGCTAACATGTGCAGTGATGCTACATAATCAAACAGCTATGAAAGTAAGTATGGTCATACAGGGCAAGAGGTACTCACAAGAGCACTGCAGTGTGCAATATAGTTGCGAGATTCTGTGGTTCCTTGAGAACGAGTGTTCTTCTGCTAACAGTTTTCGTACAAGTGAGACATTAAGGCAAATGCAGAAATGTAGTTCAAATTGTGATGTGATATCATAGACAGTACCTTACACTGCAGCCGAGACCAATGTGTAACAAGATTATTCCAGTCACCGTTGGATAAATGTAGCGTCAGAGACTTAACAGAAATTTCATTCAGAGGCTTGAAAAGATTATTCCATCGAAGTGCGCTTGCCTCAGGTAGGAACGATACTTCATTAACGAGTGCTTGAAAAGCGCAACCAACCCTGCTCGTCATCACAATCCAGTTTGCGCCTCGCCTATTTTAAAGAATGAAATCTTGTGTCTTCTGTCAGCAGAAACATATGCAGTAATGACCATGAATAACATTAGTACATTACTTACGCTTAAGTTGCGGAGGAAGAGTGGAAATTGTTCTGTGTCTGCGGTATAATCTTTCCATGAAGAAAAGATGCGCACAAAGTTCCTGACAACAACTTAAGCTTTATCTTCTAAACTAGGAAGAAATGGAACAGGGGTCCTATTTGCTGCAATTGGGGCTCTCTCTTGTTCAAAAAGGGATTTGACAACTGTATTTGGTGTACTCTTTGCTGGAATGGGGGTTTTGCATCGTACAGCTGGTGCTATGTCAACTGGCATAATCATACTGTTTGCTGCAGTTGGGGTCTGCTGAGTTTAGGCATCAGAAATGACCAGTGTAGTAGGGCTAGAGTCTGCTAGAGTTGGGGTATTTTGTGGGTCAGGTGATATTGCAACTACAGCTAATGGGCTATTTGATTTATCAGGTGCCACTACCTTTTCCAAATACTTTGCTTGTGCTCCTCCATGATCAGCAATCACCCTCTTCCTTTTGAACGTCTGATACACAACAACAACATTTGAATGGATAAATATGGTATGCTGACAGATGGAATATGTACTGAAAATCGACAGGCAGGGCGTATTCACATACACGATGTGTAAACTAAGCTAATGGCAGTTCAACAAATTAGAAGCAATGCAAAGCATCAGTTGCAAGATATGTGCGAGAAATGTAACCTTGGAAAGTTAGAGCAAGTACCTTAATGGGTGAATAAGATAGGGCATCTTCCTCTGACTCCTCCACTATGGAGCTACATTGACTTAGGTCTCCCTCTAGCTCAGAATCACTGTTAGGATCATATTCTGAGCATGAATCTGTAGGTGGAGAGTGTTTGCCTTGCATTGCATCCAGACTTGATTTCAGTCCCTTAATGCCAAGTTTGACAGCCATGGCATTGTTCTGCTTTATTCTTTTCATGCGCGCAAGCTCATAATCATTATGATGCTGTTCATAATCTGAGATTCATGAAAACATAAAAAGTAGTCAGATTATCTATGGAATGCATTGCGATTTCAACTCGGAGAGTGTCTCCCTATAAACCCCTGCATATGCAAAGTTCACCTCCCCAACCATGCTGACCAGACCACACACAAAGATACACACCCGAGCGGCGAACATGCATTTTTGAAACCAATTTAGGAACATTTAGCTGACCAATTAAACAACTCTATTTTAATAATTTCAGATTCGTATTTGAACAACTAAGCTTGTTTTGCTTGATGGGTGGAGCAGTGTTATTATGACACGAAGCATGTATTCTGATCGTATAGTGATCATAAAAGGGGGAAACTCTAAGCATATATTTTTTAGCAAAAGAGGGTTTCCCCTCTGATTTCTGTTAAAGAAACCACCACGGAACCAACATGATCAATTAAACCGTATTATGGCTGTGCCATGGTAGATTTGAAGCTGCAAACTGGAGAAATGATATTTAGCATCCATTGTTTGCTTCGAACTAAGAACTAAATTCTAAGAGCTGAAAAGAAAGTAGAGTAACCAAGTTAAGATCTATTTTCTGGTTGAGATCAAAAAGTTGAAGAGATATGAAGTACCACCTCTCTTGCGGCGCCATGTAGGCATCGGGGGTGCGATGGCCGTCGGTGGCGTTGAAGCAGATCTGCGACGGTAGACGGGTGCATCGGGGGATAAGTCCTGTTGCGGTGGAAGAGAAGGTCGTGTGAGCGGCCCCGGCAAAGAGGACGACGGCGCTGATGAAGCGAGAGGACGTGATGCAAGGCTATTGGTCCATCGCCGTGGATGAGAAACGTCCATCTCTAGCAGTGGACGCTGCGGTCTTGGTAGGCGCTCCGGCATGGTGGAGGACGGTGGCGATGGATGTGGTGGAGGACGACGGTGATGGGTGGGGTGGCGGACGGAGGCTGGTGTGGGAATGGGGTGTTCTAGCATGGACGGTGTATGAATGGGGAAATGGAGGGAGAGGTACGGGGAACCGTGTTTTTGGGACGCGCCTGTCTGAAATATGGGAAAGTTACGAACTTATCCCCCGTTTCAAATTTGGATGTCTCATTGGTTGGGGATAGGATGGTAATCTCGCATCTCCCAAATATTTTCCGGTAACTATTCGGGCGAGGAGAGGGTGTTTTGCCGCCCACGGTTGGCGCCCACGGTGTATGAACGGGGCTGACAGGTAGGGCGGTTGTGTCATGTCTGATGGAAGTTACACATCTGCCCCTATTTAAAATATTAGCCTACATCGATTTCGGGCGAGGAGAGGGTGTTTTGCCGCCCACGGTTGGCGCCCACGGTGTATGAACGGGGCTGACAGGTAGGGCGGTTGTGTCACGTCTGATGGAAGTTACACATCTGCCCCTATTTAAAATATTAGCCTACATCTATTTCGGACGAGGAGAGGGTGTTTTGCCGCCCACCGTGTATGAATGGGGAATGGAGGGAGAAACAGAGGTCTTTCGGACGAGCTTGAATCAAATGAGTTTTGCCGCCCATGTTTGACGCCCACCGTGTCGGAATGGGCTCAGAGGTGGTCGTGTCACGTCTAATTGAAGTTACTAACCTACCCCTATCTAGATAAGTGGAAATCGGACCGATGGATTGTCCGTGTAATGGGTAGACAGTAATTTCCATCTCCCAAACACTTGGCTTCGGGCAGCCGATGTGGGAGTGGACATTTTGCTGTTTCTTTCGAATTTTGGGACAATAAGCATCCACGTTTACCCTGGCAACTAAATTCGAATCCATTTTGTATTCCTATATGAATCTTTATAAATCATTCTATGTGTTTTTATATATCTTCAAAAGGACGACAAAGATGTATTCCACTGTCATATATAAATATGGTTTACAAATGCCGATACTCAACTTCAGAAACTAGAATCTAGTTTAAGGTGAATTCGAATATTTGGAACACTTCATGTCCAACTCAAATGTCACACGCAACATAATGTGTACTCCCATTTAGATATGTACACAAGCGATGTATCAAGATTCAAATACCGAGTCAATCAACCAAGAATGTATGGAACTAACAGACATATAAACACTTATAGAGTATATGGATCAATAATATCAACTAACATACATAAGCCAGGCCGCTGTACTTTTTTTTGGCTACAACATCATCCTTTTTTTAGCCAGCATCTTGGCCCTTTCTGATGTGTGCCACTTATGATCCATCTATACTACTGTTGTTGAATGCACATTCAGCCCGATTGGCATATTTGTAGGTTTGGCACAACAATCCAAATGAAATGTCTCCGAGTCTTATCAATTAATACAGACTTGTGCTCAAATAAAATTACAAACAAAAAAACAATTATTACATGTTCTCTAAAATAAATGGTTTGATTGATTACATGAACAGACAACACAAAGGTTATTCAACTATGAAAAGAACATTTCACCTATGATTTACCAAGTAGGAATTTAATTTCCTTTTTTCCTTCAGGACCTTAACAATCTGGTCAGTCTCATCTTCCTTCATTTTGAAATGCACCAAATATTTAATGGTTGTCTTGAGTATTGCTTGTGATTGTGCTGTTTGCTTCCTCAACATGTCAACTTCATCTCTAAGTGCAGAAGCAGAATCTCTTTCTACCACTAGTTTAGCCCCTAGAGCATCAGCAGTTGGCAATTCATAATGCACGATTGGGCCGGTGCCACTGCTGTGGGATGATGCAACGTCCATGGGGACCTCGCTCTTTGATCTTGGGTTAACCTGTTTTGCCATTAAAGTTCCGATTGGATTCAGAAAAGTTGAAGTTAGCAAAACATCTCAACTGGGACTTATAACAGCAAACCAGTTAAATAAACAAGGAATTAAAGAGTTTCAATTGGATGCTGAAAAGTAGTTATTAACATCATTGTAACCCGCTGTTGCAGCAGCAAAGCAGTTAAACAAACAAGTAGATATTTAAGTTAAGGTAAACAGGTAATTCTTAACGGTAAGTATCAAACACATAGATAGGCGCAGTCTACAATATGAGTAACTGGCTGTGCCATTATGTAATCAGTAGCAAACAAAATTAAGCCAAGCAACGTAATTGAACAATTTTGCAATAAGTGGCTAACTAAAATTCCGAGAAGCAGGTAACTGAACTTACGCTAGTTCTTTGTACAGGCACACTGCAACTTCTTTTTCGCTTACAAGGTTGTACAAAGGAGTCCATGGCATCAATTGCTTGGATACGCAGTCTCAATACTTCTTTCTTCCCACACTGCATGGGTAAGTCGAATGGTTAATCTGGTAAGATGGTGCGTCCTTGATATGTTATATGAGGACGTGTAGTCAGACTAGTTGTAACCAAACACGTCACACTGGCTTTTACTGTATATTTCATGCGATTACTTTTGGCATATCGAGATCTAAGCAACCTACAATAGGATGAAAAGACTGGCATCCTTCACATTATTGGTGAACTCAGTTCATACAAACAAGCAATTCAACCATTCTGTGCGTAAATCAAAAGCGCCACTGAAATATTTTTCACTATCCAATCATACACGCAAAAAGGGGCGACGCCACCATAGGGGCTGGTATGGGCGGCCGCCTTAGGTGGCTGGAAAGTGTGCACCTAGTTTGAGTCGTCTAGGTTGGCCCACACTAGTTTTGTTCGCCCCAACGCACAAGCAGGCAATGTAAAAAATGAAGAAAAATGTTTCAATTTGGATGGGCCAATAACATAAGTGCAAGGCAGGTCCTATAGCAGGCTCGCGGCCCAAATGAGCGCCTCCCATATCGATCGACACCAGGAAAAATCCCAATTCATTCGCTCCAGCCTCTAGTCGGGTTCGCTCCTAACCTAGCCGCCGCTGGACAGACCGACACAGCACTTCCTTGCGCCCTCGTTGGAGGGCGGCGCCGGGCTTCAAGCGAACGGAAGGAAAAGAATATGAAGATCCAACCTTGGGTGTAGCCTGCGTGGGAGGCAGCGGCGGCAGCACGGGCATGGCATCGAGCTTGCGCAAACGGACAGTCATAGCTTGCAAGAGTAGCATGCGCAACGAGCAGGTACATCACATCCCTGATTATATCTAATTCAACTCTTCAATTTTTGGCCAATACTTAAACCTGACGGTGTTGTAAAACTGCTTGTATGTAGGGAATCTATGAGAAAATGAAACCAATTTCTACTTATTTTATAACTCCCCCAATCAATACTGAACTGACTGAATCTGATGTATCTAATCAAGTTTCCGGTGCAAACATACAAGCTCATGTTGTTCTTGAGCCTGAAGTGTCTAATGACCAGACCGCTAATGAAGGATTTGATGCAAACATTTTACATGCTCCTGGTGATGAACATATAGTGTCTAATGAGGGATCTAATGGAAGCATTTTGCAAGCTCATTGAAGGATTTAGTGTCTAATGATGATCTACTATGTCGAGAGAGATAGAGATTTGCAGGCATTGATGACAAGCAAATTATAGTGCATTTTCATAGCTTGAGGAAACGTCGAGGCCATCTACCAGAAAGTCCCCGTATCATAACTACATAGCATAAATACTTTTCTAATCTGTTGTTTGAAACTATTGGCATACTTGTGCAGGATAGATATATTGATATGCAGTTTGCGCACTAGTTATATGTACAATTACACTTTGATATTTTTAGCCAGAGAATGAATAATTCAAGTAGGTACAGACCATATTAGTAGTCCTTGTACACCATGTTGCATTTTGTGTTTTTTGGTGCTTGCATCATTTAGTGTTTATAATCTGAACTACTTTGGATCATTAGCTGGTTTTCAAAGTGCATGTAGCTTCACATTTCTCAAGTTATGTTGATTTCCGGAGTGCAAGTGCCTTCGTACTTTTTAAGTTAAATGTTCGCCCCTGGTAACTTGAATTCGTGGATCAGCCAATGCACACAAATCATACACGAATGTGAGTACGAATTAAATGAAATGCAGGGACTTACGCTAGCTTGTTGTACATGCTCACTACAGCTCTGCTAGCGCTTGGGATGTTCCATGTACAAGTCCATGTTACCACTTGCTTGGATGTGCAGGCCTTGTGCTCCTTGCATCCCCCTCTGCATTTTTGACACGGCGAATGGTTGATCAAATAAGAGGAATCGACCTTGGTGTTGTATCGGAGGACATATACTTACAAGGTTATACGGGTGTGCAGGATGTGTACAGATCCCGTAGCGCCATCATGCTTCGCTAAAATATGGATTTGCTTGCTTCAGATGATATCTCCAGAAGAAATAAGAGTTAAGGTCAGAGTTGCATAGGCGTGTAAGCTAAGAGAGCAATGAAAGGATATCCAAACATCGTCGGAACAGTGCACAAGGGAGTGATGTGTTGATACCTAGTTCGGGCCGGCGTTTGGGCATGCTCGCCTAGCTAGAGTGCAGGTCACTTCAGAGCCGTTGATGGTGATGTGCTGGCGTTGGCTGGCTGCGCACGGATGCAGATCTTGAATGGCATCATAGTGCTACGATGCGGTGGACGAGACTGTTGGTGAAGCCCCAACGGCCTCGGGGGGCGGAGGTGCGATGATGTGCTCGGTGAATTAGCCCCGGTGAGCTGGGAGACGGCGTCGGTGAAGCGCACCTGATGCAGTGGAACTCGGTGTCTGTGAGGCATGTCGGTTGCGGCGGCCGACATTGTCGGTGGACCACCCTGTGCGGTGGACGAGGGCGTAGATGAGGTAGGTATGGTGCGGTGGTGAAGCGTGACCGTCGTCTTCGTCGTCGTCGTCCGGCACAGAGGTGGGGAACGGTGGGGAAAGAGACGAGACGAGGGGCGATTCGAGGGTTGGCGGTGAATTAGGGATTTGAGCAATCTGGGCGCGGAAGGGAACGGTGGAGAAGAGAGATTTTGCAGGGCTGGAATTGGGGCCGCCAGATATTTTAATCCGAAACGTGGAAGCGCGAACTTATATTGTCGTCGTCCTTTTTTTGGGGGGAGAGGGGGTGGGTGGCTGGGTGCTACGCGTCCGTCCGACACACGCGACCACCCTGACAGGACTATGCTTCGGTGCCTTAAGGCACGTGCCTTTGTGTCCATGACATATGGGCCCAATAGGTGGCTGGCCCACATGTCAGTGACCCAAAGGCAATTGCCTTTAAGGCACCGAAGCAGCGTCCACCCCGACATGACCCTGCTTTGCCTGGTGCGCCTACATTTGAGAATGCAAATGAATCTTATTTCATTTGCAAACGAATCTGTATGTATTACCATGCACGTGTTTTCCTTGCAATAATTAGTCAGTCAAAACGAGATACTCCTGTCAGGACCCCGACTCGATGTCACATCGATCTAGCCGGTAACACCTCATATCACTTTGCGGCCTCACGCACGGTATCCCCACGGGTGTCGTCTTACCTTTTCCCGGGACTGTTTGCGCCTTTTTGGCTCACGTATATGATAGTGTCGCTAGCATCCATATGATAAGGAGCCCGGGCTGACATGACTAGTCGTAAACCCAAAGTGGCACAGACTTACAGGGACAGGCATCCATGACCCAGCTTCGAACGTGTCGGTCATCAGCAAGTGGGTCCGGGCTGTAGCACTGGGCTAGCAGGACTCCGGTAAACCGGGCTGTAGCGGGCTAACAGGACTCCGGTACTCAAAGCGTGACATTTCCCCGAAGGGACAGACACAGGAACGAAGAAGGACACATGCCGGCCAGCCTAAGTGTTCCAGAGCAGTAGCAAGCTACCATGGCTCAGCGGTAACACTAGGAGACATTTCCCGGTAAGAGAGGCTACTAAAGATAAACAACTAGATAGTCAGATCCCACACATAGCACTACACATTACACGTACGCATAACATGCAAGTATGTGCTGTACAACATGGCATCACAGCATAACTCAACAATCATATAGATAAAGGCTCAGAAGAGCCATCATAGCAATTATTGCAAACAGGGGTCACAAGACCCATCATACAGAGCATACAAGCAACAAGCGGAAGCATTACATGTCTGGGTACAGACATCTACAAATGAAAAAGGCTGGAAGCCTGACTATCTACAACATCCGATCAAGATCGTAGCTGAGGTACTAGCTACTAGTCGAAGTCCACGAGAACACTAGTAAGACCGAAGTCTCCGCTGCAAAAACATAAATAAAGCAACATGAGTACAAAGGTACTCAGCAAGACTTACATCAGATCCTATCATACATGCATTTGTATCAAGAGGTAATGTGGGGTTTAGTTGCAGCAAGCCAGCTTTGACTCTGTGGCTATCCTGTTCTACGACTACCAGAAACTTTGGAGGTGAAACAACGTACACGAGTCCACTAATCACCACACAATACACTACTATGGATTCATCCCCGTCTCCCTACGAGAAGGCCATCCATAGCACTCACACTTGTCTTGAGCATTTTAGAGTATCCACTTCAAGTTGTCTATGTACCATGTAAGCATCCAAGAAGTCCATAACCGCGGACCCGGCTATTCGAATAGATCATGTTAACCCTGCAGGGGTGTACTTCTTCACACACGCTCTCGCCACTTACCGCCATGTACACGTCATGTATCTCGGCAACCTTCAAGCGGAAGCCTGGCGAGGGTGTCGGCCACGACCTGACTAACCACACAAGACTCTAGTCCAGGTTTATCGCCTATTCGGGTTCCATCCGCAAGGAGATCCGGCCGGGGTGTCGCTTACGGCCCCAAACGATGTGTACAGGGTTCCCGAGCCCACCAACCGGGTGCCACTCGGTACACCGGGCCACGTGTGCCTAGTCTGTCCCAAGCCCACCCTGCCGGGTGCCACTTGGTAGAAAAATAGCACTACCTACAAACACCAGAAACTAGTTGCGACTCCTGGACAGAGATCAAGTTGGTTAATAAGCCGAGAGGGTCAATTAAGGATCCCAATGTGTGGTAGTATCGAGTCATTGGACAACATACATAGAACTCAGTGCTTAAGGACGGTTCCAGCGAGACAACCCACCATGTACTCCTACATGGCCTCTCACCGCTACCTTTACCAAATCGTGTTCACACACTTAACTCTCAGCATCAGAACATATCGTGACACTCCAATTCATTCCCAATGAATCAGACCTGACACAACTCTAAGCAATAGCAGGCATAGCATGGTAGGAACACATCAGTGGCTTCAATCAACTCCTACACATGCTAGTGGGTTTCAACTATTTACTGTGGCAATGACAGGTCATGCAGAGGAATGGGTTCAACTACCGCAGCACAAAGTAGCAGATGAATCGTTGTTGTCCTAATGCAATAACTGAGAGCAGGAGCGAGAGAGTAGGGTTTTATCGAAATGAACAAGGGGGTTTGCTTGCCTGGTAAATCAACAAGGGAGGCACTGCTTCACAGACAGGTACTCTGGAACGTCTCCGGAGCAGGACCTATCGAGAAGGAACGGTGCCGGCAATCAATACACAATCATATGCAACAATATGATGCATGAACATGGCATGTAGATGTGATGCTGTTGAGCTAATGCAACTAGTGTTCAATTAGCTTAAAGTCCATTTGAACCAAAGGTTCAAATGCATTTCTAAATTAGGTCTCTTATATATGCCATAATGTGTTTTCCCATATTCAGCATGTATAAGTTGGTTTTTCATGCATGAAACTAGTACAGATGGAAAGGTTGCATTTTTCTGATAATTTTTCATATATAAATTATTTAAATCTGAGCTACGGTTGAATTGATATGAATTTTTGAAGTTTAAATCAATTTCTGGATTTTCTGAATTATTTTAATTCCAGAAAATGTATAATTGTGTCAGCATGACGTCATCATTGCATCAGCGGTCAACGCGGCTGTCCAGGTCAATCCTGACGTGTGGGGTCCACACGTCAGTGACACTGGGGTTAACCCCGAGTCAAACCCGGGCTGGTTAGCTTTGACTAAGCCCTGGGGCCCACTTGTCAGCGTCAGTAGGTGGGGGATTAGTGACTAATTAACTAAGCCACGTCAGCCCGCCAGAGTTCTGGCCGGCGGCGACCATTAGCGCGGCGGCGACTCGCCGGACTTGCGTTACAGACGGCGTTTGATCGCGCGAAGACCACCGGGGCGTAGCCCGTCTTCGCCCGCAACCAGGGGAGCTGATGGGGGGCTGCGGGGGCGCCGGAGTTCGCCGGAGCGGAGCTCGGGGCGGCGGCCGGAGTTCGAGATAGCGCGGGCGTGGGGCTGCAGCTCGCGTTCGAGCGAACGGAGGGCACATGCGGTAGCTACGAGGCAGCAGGAGCACATCGAGCTATCTACGCGAGGCGGAGGTGCTCGGGGGCACGGAGCTCGCCGGCCATGGCGGACGGCGGCTTCGGGCGCTCGTGGGGCAGCGGCTACAGGGCACGCGCGAGAGAGAGAGGTGAGGGGAAAAGAAGAGAGGCTCACGGCGGACTCGCAGAGCAGGCCGGTGTGCTTGGGGACGTCCTGCGTCCGGCGAATTGACGGTGATGGCGGCGAGGTCGATCTCCGGCGTCGGTGGTGAAGATGACAACGGCGTCGGTGATGGAGCGCGTCCGGAGGTGCGTGGCTTGACGAGGAGGTAGAGGGGGTCGAGGCGGAGCTGGGAAGCGTCTCAGGGAGGCGAGGGGAGGCCGGAGGCTACGGTGATGCCCGTCGGCGGCGGCGGTGGTTCTCGGGTGAGAGGGAGAGAGAGCAGGGGGAAAGAGGAGGGCGAGGGAGAGTGAGAGCGGTGCGGGGCAGCTGCGTGGCTTCGTCCGGGGCATCGAGGGCGAGAGAAGGAAGCAGGAGGTGGCCAGCAGGGGGGGAGGTGGCGCGCGCGCGTGCCGGCGAGCGTCGGGCACACGCCGTTCCCCTGTCGGGGGGGAAGACGACAGAGGAGGGGGGCCAGGCGGGCTGGGCCGCCTCCTGGCTGGGCCGGCCTGCTGCTGCTGGGCTGCGCAGGGGAGGGGAGGCCCAGGTAAGCCCCTCCTTCTTTTATTTTTGTTTTCTAATTTTTCTGACATTTGTTTTGATTTAATAAATATATTAAATCATTTAATTTCCTTATGCCAATTTTTGTAGGGGCTAATGGTATTATTCCAGAGCTCTTTTATAATTGGCATAATTTTTGGACCATATTTCATATATATAGAAATATATTTCCAATGCAAATATTTATCGAATTAATCCAAATGGCCAAAATAAATGTCCATGAGCTCCTAAAAATATTGTTTTGATTTTTATCTCTGTCCAATATTTTCAGAGGGCAACATGAGCATTTTCTTGGACCCTTTTGGAGAAATTTTTATTTGGGTCATTTTCAAAAAATGATTCTGAGGTTTCCACCAATCCTCATTTCAAATTTAAATGAAATTTAAATATGATGCACAAATGGCTAGCTAGCCTAGGTCATACCAGACTAGGGATGTGACAACTCGCCCCCACTTGACAGAATCTCGTCCCGAGATTCAGGGGTCGACGGAAAGAAAGCGGGGTACTCCAGTCGAAGACGATCTTCTCGCTCCCAGGTAGCTTCTCTCTCGGAATGATGAGACCACTGAACTTTGAGAAACTTGACGTTCTGACGTCGAGTAACACGCTCTGCTTGATCAAGAATGCGAACCGGGTACTCTCGGTATGTGAGGTTATCTTGGAGATCAAGCGTTTCGTGGTCCACTCCGCGGATAGGATCCGAGAAGCAACGCCTGAGTTGAGAGACGTGGAAGACATCATGAACTCGAGAAAGATGTGGGGGTAGTTCCAACTGGTAGGCAACCTCTCCTCGTTTAGCGAGAATGCGAAAAGGACCAATGTAACGAGGAGCCAACTTGCCCTTGATACCGAAACGATGGGTACCCTTCAAAGGAGTAACCCGAAGGTAAGCTTGGTCGCCAATTTCATAAGTCATATCCTTATGATGACGATCATACTGACTTTTCTGACGAGACTGGGCTGTTTTCAAATTCTCACGAATGATGCGAACTTGCTCTTCTGCCTCCTGGATCATATCCGGTCCAAAGAATTGTCTTTCACCGGTTTCTGACCAGTTCAAAGGTGTTCGACATCTTCGTCCATAGAGAACCTCAAAAGGAGCTTTCTTGAGGCTGGATTGGTAGCTATTGTTATAAGCAAACTCGGCGAAAGGAAGACATTTCTCCCAATCCATACCGAATGAGATAACGCAAGCTCTGAGCATGTCTTCGAGAATTTGATTGACCCGTTCCACCTGACCACTCGACTGAGGGTGGAAAGCGGTACTGAAGGAAAGATGGGTTCCCATGGCAGTTTGGAAACTCTCCCAGAAATGAGAAGTGAAAAGACTGCCACGGTCTGAATTGATCTCTAGTGGAACACCATGAAGTGACACTATTCGAGAAATATATAAGTCAGCAAGCTGACTAGCAGTGATACTCTCTCGAACAGGAAGGAAGTGAGCCACTTTGGAGAGACGATCAATGACTACGAAGATAGCATTATTCCCTCTTTGGTCCTGGGAAAGCCGGTGATGAAGTCCATACCAACTTTATCCCATTTCCATTCAGGAATAGCTAAAGGCTGAAGGGTGCCAGCAGGTCTTTGATGCTCTGCCTTAACGCGACGACAAACGTCACAGTTAGCAATAAACTGAGCGATTTCTCTCTTCATCCTAGTCCACCAGAACCTCTGGCGTAGGTCCTGATACATCTTAGTACTACCGGGATGAATCGTGAGAGGAGATTCATGCGCCTCCTTAAGAATCAATTGTCGAAGATGTTGCTTCTTGGGGACCACCAGGCGGTTCCCAAAGAAAACAACACCTCGATCATCTATAGAGAAACTTCCAGCAACCCTTTGCAATGTTTCTCTTGATCAGGGTAATCCCCGTATCATGCTTCTGGGCTTCTATGATATGATCCACAAGGGTAGGTTTCGCCACCAAGGTAGAAAGGAATCCGTGAGGAGCAATGTGAAGGTTAAGCTTACAGAATTCCTCATGGAGAAGTGGTTGGCCTTGCTGCAACATGAGATTGTTGCAATAGGATTTACGGCTTAGAGCATCAGCCATGACATTGGCTTTGCCTGGGGTGTAGGTAATCCCTAGATCATAATCTGTGATCAACTCCAACCAACGTCTTTGCCTAAGGTTCAGATCCGGTTGGGTGAAGATATACTTGAGACTCTGGTGATCGGTGTAGATCTCGCAACGTTTACCAAGGAGGTAATGTCGCCAGGTCTTGAGTGCATAGACTACGGCTGCAAGCTCTAGATCATGTGTAGGATAATTCTCCTCATGTGGATGCAACTGTCGAGATGCATAGGCAATCACATGACGATCCTGCATAAGAATGCAACCTAGTCCCTGTCGTGAGGCGTCGCAGTAGATAATAAAGTCTTTAGTGAAATCCGGTGGCACAAGTATGGGAGCAGAAGTCAGGCGTCTTTTCAGTTCCTGAAAACTGTACTCACACTGTGGGGACCACTCAAACTTTTTATCTTTCTTGAGAAGTTCCGTGAGGGGTTTGGCTACTTTGGAGAAGTTTTCAACAAAGCGGCGACAATAGCTGGCTAGACCAAGGAAACTCCTAACTTGTTTCACGGTCTCAGGTGGAGTCCAATCGAGAACGGCTTGAACTCTCTCGGGATTGACAGCAATGCCCTTACCAGAGATTACGTGGCCTAGGTAGGTCACTTCTGGCAACCAAAATTCACACTTGGAGAACTTGGCATAAAGGCGGTGCTCTCTGAGTTTTTCTAACACAAGTCTAAGATGTTCGGCATGCTCTTCCTCGTTCTTCGAGTAAATAAGAATATCATCGAGGTAAACCACGACGAACTTATCTAAGTACTCCATGAAGATCGAGTTCATCAAGCGGGAGAATGTGGCTGGGGCGTTGGTTAGGCCAAAGGACATGACGGTGTACTCGTACTGACCATAACGAGTAACAAAAGCTGTCTTGGGAATGTCCCCATTTCTGATCTTGATTTGGTGGTAGCCTAACCTTAAATCCATCTTGGAGAAGACTGAGGATCCAGCGAGCTGATCATACAGGTCGTTGATCCTGGGAAGCGGATACTTGTTCTTTATCGTGACCAAATTAACGGGACGATAATCTACAACCATCCGGTCCGTACCATCCTTCTTCTTGACGAAGAGGACGGGGCAAGCCCAAGGAGAAGAACTAGGACGGATGAAACCCTTTTGCAAGGACTCATCGAGTTGTTTCTTAAGCTCGGCTAGTTCTAGGGGTGCCATCTTGTAAGGTCTCCGGGAGATTGGAGCTGTTCCTGGGATAAGATCTATGACGAACTCTACATCTCTGTCAGGTGGAACACCTGGCAGTTCCTCTGGAAAGACATCCGGAAAGTCACGGACTACCGGGATATCTTCAAGGTCTGGAAGAGGGCTGGCATTAAGAGAATAGAGCTGACGCTTTGCAACTCTAGTGGAGACGGTGACTATCTTGCCAGATGGGTGTGTAAGTTGAACAGATCTTGTGTAACAATCAATCTTGGCATGATGAGCTGTCATCCAGTCCATACCCAAGATGATGTTAATATCTGAAGACTTGAGGGCTACAAGTGATGCAAGGAATACAAGTCTATCAACAAGGATTTCATTACTATGGCTGATTCTGGTGGTCTGCCATCTAGACCCTGGGGTTTGGATTTCAAGTGAAGTTGGCATATCACAAAATGATATGTCGTGCAAACGAGCATAGCCTTCAGAAATGAAGGAGTGAGATGCTCCAGTATCGAATAGAACTGATGCTGGGTGACAATTGACAAGGAGTGTGCCAAGAACGACATCTGGATCATCATGAGCGTCTTTAGCTGAGACGTGATGCACACGTCCACGTTCAGTGGGGGCTGACTTGACACTGATCATCTTGCGTGATGGCTTAATACAGCCAACAGTCTTCTCGGGCTGGGGTGGAGCATAACTAGTCTGAGAGCAGTCACGTGCATAGTGTCCTGGCTTCCCGCATGTGAAGCAAGTCCCTGAGGTTGGACGGGGACCCGCACTGACAAGCGGTCTACCAGTAGGCCTGGGTGGAACATACGACTGAGCTGGGGAAGGCACCACATAGGATGGCCTCGGTGCATATCCGGAAGGAAGAGCGGAGTTTGGAACCCAAATCCGGCGCTTCTGGGAACTAGAACCGGAGGAAGATCCCAAATCACGGGTGTGCTTACGAGACTCCTCGTAAGTGAGTTGAGCTGTCTCTGCATTGATGGCCTTGTTCACAAGGGCTTGGAATGTATCACAATGATGCAGGTGGAGATCACGACGCAACTTGGGGTTGAGACCCTTCCGGAACCTAGCTTGCTTCTTGGCGTCCGTGGACACTTCTTCTGTGGCATAGCGGGCAAGGTTCTCGAATTCTCTGCTATAAGCATCAACAGCCATCTTACTCTGGGTGAAACTACAGAACTCTTCTCTCTTGCGATCAATGAGGGCCTGGGGAATGTGATGCTCGCGAAAAGCCTCAGTGAAATCCTTCCAGGTAGGAATCTGGCCAACTGGAAGCATAGCCTCATAGTTCTGCCACCAAAGACTAGCAGGACCTTCTAGGTGATATGTGGCATAAGTGACCTTGTCATCTTCAGCTACGTTCGCGGAACGCAGCTTATGGGTGATGCTACGGAGCCAGTCATCTGCATCGAGTGGCTCGATGGAATGATGAAAGGTAGGTGGGTGCAAGCGGATAAAGTCATGAATGGTCACAGATCCCTTGAACTGATGTGCGGTATTCTCCTCGATACGTGCCAACAAACGATTAGACTCACGCTTGTTCCTCTCCATCTCTAGCATGAACTCTGTCAACGAAGGCTGGTCAGGAGGATCCTCATCCCTACCATCTCCATGGTTCTGGCTACGAGCAACGGAACTTCGCTTAGCCGATGACATCCTGAGAAACGAACCAAGGACGGAATCAGCATCAACTATAGACTGTAGAATGTAGGACAAGGAATTAGTATCACTCGAACTCCTAGGGCAATTCCGGCAGCATAACGGCAGTAAAATGCTCAGAATGAGACATCCTGCTAAAAATGGGGTAGTACAAAACTCAACATCACCACTCAAGGTTCTGGGATAGTACTAAACAGACTACACCGGAAGTACTCGAAACTGGGTATGACTCTGATCAACCAGTCCTATGGGACTACGGAGTAGTAACACGTGATCCTGATAGACGGAAGAGAAAGCCTAGTTCCTTAACCCCGTAGGAAAGATAGGACGACTCAGATCAGAAGGCCATGAGGTATAAGGAGTAAAAAGAGCCTTACGTTCCTTCCCACAATCAATTCCCTTACATAACTAAAGAATTTCTAGACTCAACTTCGACCAGTATGGCTTGGTAAACCTACAGGCAGTCAGGCTCTGATACCAAAGCTGTCAGGACCCCGACTCGATGTCACATCGATCTAGCCGGTAACACCTCATATCACTTTGCGGCCTCACGCACGGTATCCCCACGGGTGTCGTCTTACCTTTTCCCGGGACCGTTTGCGCCTTTTGGCTCACGTATATGATAGTGTCGCTAGCATCCATATGATAAGGAGCCCGGGCTGACATGACTAGTCGTAAACCCAAAGTGGCACAGACTTACAGGGACAGGCATCCATGACCCAGCTTCGAACGTGTCGGTCATCAGCAAGTGGGTCCGGGCTGTAGCACTGGGCTAGCAGGACTCCGGTAAACCGGGCTGTAGCGGGCTAACAGGACTCCGGTACTCAAAGCGTGACATTTCCCCGAAGGGACAGACACAGGAACGAAGAAGGACACATGCCGGCCAGCCTAAGTGTTCCAGAGCAGTAGCAAGCTACCATGGCTCAGCGGTAACACTAGGAGACATTTCCCGGTAAGAGAGGCTACTAAAGATAAACAACTAGATAGTCAGATCCCACACATAGCAATACACATTACACGTACGCATAACATGCAAGTATGTGCTGTACAACATGGCATCACAGCATAACTCAACAACTCATATAGATAAAGGCTCAGAAGAGCCATCATAGCAATTATTGCAAACAGGGGTCACAAGACCCATCATACAGAGCATACAAGCAACAAGCGGAAGCATTACATGTCTGGGTACAGACATCTACAAATGAAAAAGGCTGGAAGCCTGACTATCTACAACATCCGATCAAGATCGTAGCTGAGGTACTAGCTACTAGTCGAAGTCCACGAGAACACTAGTAAGACCGAAGTCTCCGCTGCAAAAACATAAATAAAGCAACATGAGTACAAAGGTACTCAGCAAGACTTACATCAGATCCTATCATACATGCATTTGTATCAAGAGGGTAATGTGGGGTTTAGTTGCAGCAAGCCAGCTTTGACTCTGTGGCTATCCTGTTCTACGACTACCAGAAACTCTGGAGGTGAAACAACGTACACGAGTCCACTAATCACCACACAATACACTACTATGGATTCATCCCCGTCTCCCTACGAGAAGGCCATCCATAGCACTCACACTTGTCTTGAGCATTTTAGAGTATCCACTTCAAGTTGTCTATGTACCATGTAAGCATCCAAGAAGTCCATAACCGCGGACCCGGCTATTCGAATAGATCATGTTAACCCTGCAGGGGTGTACTTCTTCACACACGCTCTCGCCACTTACCGCCATGTACACGTCATGTATCTCGGCAACCTTCAAGCGGAAGCCTGGCGAGGGTGTCGGCCACGACCTGACTAACCACACAAGACTCTAGTCCAGGTTTATCGCCTATTCGGGTTCCATCCGCAAGGAGATCCGGCCGGGGTGTCGCTTACGGCCCCAAACGATGTGTACAGGGTTCCCGAGCCCACCAACCGGGTGCCACTCGGTACACCGGGCCACGTGTGCCTAGTCTGTCCCAAGCCCACCCTGCCGGGTGCCACTTGGTAGAAAAATAGCACTACCTACAAACACCAGAAACTAGTTGCGACTCCTGGACAGAGATCAAGTTGGTTAATAAGCCGAGAGGGTCAATTAAGCGATCCCAATGTGTGGTAGTATCGAGTCATTGGACAACATACATAGAACTCAGTGCTTAAGGACGGTTCCAGCGAGACAACCCACCATGTACTCCTACATGGCCTCTCACCGCTACCTTTACCAAATCGTGTTCACACACTTAACTCTCAGCATCAGAACATATCGTGACACTCCAATTCATTCCCAATGAATCAGACCTGACACAACTCTAAGCAATAGCAGGCATAGCATGGTAGGAACACATCAGTGGCTTCAATCAACTCCTACACATGCTAGTGGGTTTCAACTATTTACTGTGGCAATGACAGGTCATGCAGAGGAATGGGTTCAACTACCGCAGCACAAAGTAGCAGATGAAGCGTTGTTGTCCTAATGCAATAACTGAGAGCAGGAGCGAGAGAGTAGGGTTTTATCGAAATGAACAAGGGGGTTTGCTTGCCTGGTAAATCAACAAGGGAGGCACTGCTTCACAGACAGGTACTCTGGAACGTCTCCGGAGCAGGACCTATCGAGAAGGAACGGTGCCGGCAATCAATACACAATCATATGCAACAATATGATGCATGAACATGGCATGTAGATGTGATGCTGTTGAGCTAATGCAACTAGTGTTCAATTAGCTTAAAGTCCATTTGAACCAAAGGTTCAAATGCATTTCCAAATTAGGTCTCTTATATATGCCATAATGTGTTTTCCCATATTCAGCATGTATAAGTTGGTTTTTCATGCATGAAACTAGTACAGATGGAAAGGTTGCATTTTTCTGATAATTTTTCATATATAAATTATTTAAATCTGAGCTACGGTTGAATTGATATGAATTTTTGAAGTTTAAATCAATTTCTGGATTTTCTGAATTATTTTAATTCCAGAAAATGTATAATTGCGTCAGCATGACGTCATCATTGCATCAGCGGTCAACGCGGCTGTCCAGGTCAATCCTGACGTGTGGGGTCCACACGTCAGTGACACTGGGGTTAACCCCGAGTCAAACCTGGGTTGGTTAGCTTTGACTAAGCCCTGGGGCCCACTTGTCAGCGTCAGTAGGTGGGGGGTTAGTGACTAATTAACTAAGCCACGTCAGCCCGCCGGAGTTCTGGCCGGCGGCGACCATTAGCGCGGCAGCGACTCGCCGGACTTGCGTTACAGACGGCGTTTGATCGCGCGAAGACCACCGGGGCGTAGCCCGTCTTCGTCCGCAACCAGGGGAGCTGATGGGGGGCTGCGGGGGCGCCGGAGTTCGCCGGAGCGGAGCTCGGGGCGGCGGCCGGAGTTCGGGATAGCGCGGGCGTGGGGCTGCAGCTCGCGTTCGAGCGAACGGAGGGCACAGGCGGTAGCTACGAGGCAGCAGGAGCACATCGAGCTATCTACGCGAGGCGGAGGTGCTCGGGGGCATGGAGCTCGCCGGCCATGGCGGACGGCGGCTTCGGGCGCTCGTGGGGCAGCGGCTACAGGGCACGCGCGAGAGAGAGAGGTGAGGGGAAAAGAAGAGAGGCTCACGGCAGACTCGCAGAGCAGGCCGGTGTGCTCGGGGACGTCCTGCGTCCGGCGAATTGACGGTGATGGCGGCGAGGTCGATCTCCGGCGTCGGTGGTGAAGAAGACAACGGCGTCGGCGATGGAGCGCGTCCGGAGGTGCGTGGCTTGACGAGGAGGTAGAGGGGGTCGAGGCGGAGCTGGGAAGCGTCTCAGGGAGGCGAGGGGAGGCCGGAGGCTACGGTGATGCCCGTCGGCGGCGGCGGTGGTTCTCGGGTGAGAGGGAGAGAGAGCAGGGGGAAAGAGGAGGGCGAGGGAGAGTGAGAGCGGTGCGGGGCAGCTGCGTGGCTTCGTCCGGGGCATCGAGGGCGAGATAAGGAAGCAGGAGGTGGCCAGCAGGGGGGGAGGTGGCGCGCGCGCGTGCCGGCGAGCGTCGGGCACACGCCGTTCCCCTGTCGGGGGGGAAGACGACAGAGGAGGGGGGCCAGGCGGGCTGGGCCGCCTCCTGGCTGGGCCGGCCTGCTGCTGCTGGGCTGCACAGGGGAGGGGAGGCCCAGGTAAGCCCCTCCTTCTTTTATTTTTGTTTTCTAATTTTTCTGACATTTGTTTTGATTTAATAAATATATTAAATCATTTAATTTCCTTATGCCAATTTTTGTAGGGGCTAATGGTATTATTCCAGAGCTCTTTTATAATTGGCATAATTTTTGGACCATATTTCATATATATAGAAATATATTTCCAATGCAAATATTTATCGAATTAATCCAAATGGCCAAAATAAATGTCCATGAGCTCCTAAAAATATTGTTTTGATTTTTATCTCTGTCCAATATTTTCAGAGGGCAACATGAGCATTTTCTTGGACCCTTTTGGAGAAATTTTTATTTGGGTCATTTTCAAAAAATGATTCTGAGGTTTCCACCAATCCTCATTTCAAATTTAAATGAAATTTAAATATGATGCACAAATGGCTAGCTAGCCTAGGTCATACCAGACTAGGGATGTGACAACTCCATCCGTTCACTTTTGTAAGTCGTTTCAGACAACTTAAAATGAACTGTTTTGCACATTGTCTGAAATGTCTTCAACGTCTTATAAAAGTGAACAGAGGGAGTACTATAAATTAATTAGTGAGGAGTTATTTGAAAAAAAATCGAAACGGTACCCACGCTAACGTGGATTAGAGTGTGTGTCACATAATTAGTTATTTGAATTAGTGTGTGTCACGTAGTTAGTTATTTGAATTAGAGTGTGTGTCACGTAGCGATCTCCAATTCTAACGTGGATTTCGCATTTCAATGTATCCACGCTACTTTTTTAATACAAATTCATATGTATATGATGAACACCATGGTAGTGAGAAAACTTTTGGATGGATTCAAATATATGACCTACAAAATAGCACAACAAACTGAATCAATGTCAACTATTCGAAACTTAGTATGGCACAAATTCAAAATAATTACCCGTATGCCTGGTCCTCAGTTCAAATCTTACAATGTACACCGAATTGAAACATCGATATTAAGTCTCATACTATGTACATTCAAATGTTATTTTTAGCCCCCCCCCCCCGCACAAACGCTACATACTTCCTGTATCGATCAATCTTCCTCTCCTAACCACCTTAGGAAGCTATCGGTTTCCAATACACGTTCATTCTTTCTCTCCATGTTTCCATCTCTAAGTCTCTCAACTACACAACCCACTTTTCCACTCTATTACCAAATGTATTTACCTCACAGACCCGCCATTGCACCCCATGCGGAGCTTTCTCTCTCTCTCTCCGCCCTCTCCCTCTCACCCTCTCGTGCTAAATACATGCATTGCCTATCTAGCCCCCCAACCTCTCGTGCATGCGCACGCACGCACGTTGTATATCTAGGTCACTCCCTCGAGACTGTCTCACTCTTTCTTCCCCCAGGGCGGGCCACACTCTCTCAATCTCGCTCTCTTTATCTGAGTCTTGTTTAACCTCATTTTCTTTCACACACAAATGATATATCTCCCTGTTCGGGCCTCGATCGACACACTCTATACTCTCTCACACAGATTGTCTATCTAGGCCAGTATATCCAAGCCGCCACCACTCTTTCGACCTCATGGTGGGCCACGCTCACTCAATCTCTCTCTCTCTCTCCGTATGTCTCGATTGACCTCGCTCTTTCTCGAACAAAAACGATATATCACCATGTTTGAGCCCAATTCGACCTATTCACATTGTATACTCTCTCATGCACATTGGCGATCTAGGTCACTCTCTCCAACCCGTCTCACTCTTTCGATCGCACGGCAACCCTATGTGATCAGTTGACCTTGCTTCCTCCCACGCAGAAAATATATCTACACATCTGTGACTGGATCATCTCTCAAGCTCTATCTTACAGCCCTCACCCTTGCCAAAAAGCTCAATCGGACAATATCTCTCCAGAGCATATATATTTTTTCAATGAATGTCGGACCACACTCACTTTGTCTCTCTATCTATATGTCTCTCGATTGACCTCGCTTTCTCACACCGTATCTTCCACGCGTTGAAGCTACTACCTCCCCATCCGTCGCAAAGCCGAAGCTATTTACATTGCGAGGGGCACTCCAACCTTGGATTAATTTGTGTAGGCATTTATTCCGGTCGGTTTAGATTATATTTTCGTAGCATTCGGCCCACAACTACTCCAATCACCGTAGCGGGTAATTAAGCTACGGGGAGCACCTAATATGAGCACCGAGGAGCCGTTGCATCGAAGATGCAGCGGCACACATGAGGCCTGAATGTTTTATTTGCAAAATAAACCTATGAAGAGTTTGGAAATTGCGCATAATTACAAAGACTACTCCCAAGCCATTGGATCTCACTTCCAACGGTGTAAAAACTCGTATCACCATAGTATCTAAGCTGCGGGGTGGATGTGATATTCTATGCCGCTGTCATTTTTGTTCGTAAACTTGCAAAATATGTGTAACTCGTGCTGTTACTTGTCTAACCGCGCAAAGTGTTTGTTCAAAAAAACCATCCTACACTGAAATATCGGAACAACACATAGGGGTCCCACTTTTCATTAATCAAATTTGGACCTAAAACTAACTAATCTGAAAGACGAGATTCGAACTAGCAACCTGGACTACAAAGCGTAAGTCGATAGCCTGAAAAAACGAACGGTTGTTGGCTTTGTCCCATAACTTGATTTTATACAGTACTTGCGTTGAGTAGAGTAGAGGGAGTGCCTCGTCAACACGTGCATGACCGTTATCTCACTTACTGGTGGGTCCCAGGTCTGCGATCTCAATCTCTCTTCTCTCCATCATCTAACCTTTGCACGGGCACACACGAAGAGCGGCGCTGGCTTGCCGTGGTGTTATTACAACTAAAAAAACTTGGAAAATAGAAGAATCGCCTAGAACAAGAGACATTGTGGCTGGTCGAGACGGAGCTAACCACATCTATCCTCCGTGCCATGTTTTCATGATGAAGCTATGTGGCTAGTGGGGTGTTTTCAACCGACTGGCTGGGTCCCGAGGTCGAACCATAGGTACTACGTCTGATACAGTATATTTTTACACGCACATTTTTCCTCCATGCCGAGACATGGCACACACTACCACGCGGTTTCGAGGTCCTCCCGGGTGGTGCACACATATATTCTTCCTGACGTGGGACGCCCTACCGCGTGTTTTCTGGGTCCTCCTCGGTCGTAGCGCCGAAGCAAGTAAATGAGTCGTCAAATGACGAAAGACCACCTTTCCCGCCGAGTACATCAGTGAAGCACGGTGGCTAGCTAGTTGGGCTAGTTCGACCGATTAGCTAGGCGGCCGCCACATTTGTTTTTTCACCCCTTTTTTATCTACTTGCCGGCAGGTAAATTTAAATGTCCACCGCGGCGTTGCTCTGGTGTTTGGGTGCGGCAGGATTTTTAATTTTTTGATTGACGGGAGCAGGCGCGGCATGATTTTTAATTTTTTGATTGACGGGAGCAGGCGCGACAGCTATTAGTCACGATGACTCCACCTGTACCCACTGCTCCCTGATGTGAGAAGTCGTCGACTGGTGTTTTACCGTGGTGTAAACCAAAAAATCCCCCGCTCCCTCCGCCTTCCCGTAGATTGCATTGCCTTTCAGCCGTTTCGCCCCCTTTGCTTCCTCTCCCCATTGCTTCTACCTGGTGCCATGGCGGTGCAGCAGATCACGGAGTCCGACGTGAGGCTCCTGACATAGGAGCTCCATGCCAAGGATGCGGAGCTCAGGGCCAAGGACGTGGAGCTCCGTGAGCTCAAGGAGGAGAGGAGTGCTATGCTCCTCTGTTATGTGCGGGAGTTCACGGAGCTTCAAAAGCGGCAGGCGTCCACCACAAAGATGCTCGAGGCGTCGGCGGCGTTGCTGCAGAAAGCGGGAGATACGATAGGCCGTCAGGGGAGCCGGCTGGAGCGCGAACGGGCCGATCGTGACGAGGTCCAGGATCGCCTCAGCCACTTTGTGAACCAAGTTGCCACGCACGTGTTGCGGCTGCGCGATGCCTACCATCGTGCCAGCGCGACGATGCCGGCCGTCGGGCTAAACCCGTTCGACCACTCGGTCGACTTCAACGAGCTGCGGCTTCCTGACCTGGTCTCCTTCTTCACCTATATCTCCGAGGAGCTAAGCCATCTCCGCGCGATGGTGGGGGCTGAGCTGGACAAGGAGGGGTTGCGGGCTGCCTTCGCGGTTGCCGGCGAATCCTTTCAGGGCTCCGTCACCGGAATCCATTCGTGCCATTGGATGCCGTCTTTGACGAGCTGGCTCCCGTCGACCGGGAGCGGGCTCTGCGGGCGGTTGCACCCTGCATCACCAATGTCGTGCGCCTCGAGAAGCAGAGGGACTTCGGTGGTGTTTAGGCGCCCTCTGCATGGGCATGTCCATGTCTCGGCGCAACATGACCGTTGGATCAAACTCAGACGGTGCAGATCAGTCACTGTAGCACAAAGCGTGTGGGTGTGTTTGGTTGCATTCTCATCTCAATATAGTTGTTTCCTCTTCGTGTATTTTTGTCAACCTACTAGTGTGGACTCATGCACCCTTCATGCACTCTGCCAAACACCCAAAAGTGGGTCGAGAAGGGAACTTTTGCTCCCATCCCGTGCACCCTTCATACACCCTGCCTAACACTATTCGTGCTTCATATGGTTCATGTTTTGTGGAGTACTATAGCACCGTACTCTCCGTGCGCTGTGGACCTAGTTCTGTTAACATTGATCTCACCGTTCATTCTCGACCGGACAGTCGAAAAAGCGGTACTATGTTACATATAGGAGTAGTTGACATGCGCACAACATCATTTGTTATCGTCATATCTTACTACACTAGCAACAAGATTGTGTAGTACTGACGTATGAACCACTGCACATGCCTAGTAGTAGGAGCACTGTGTATGTTCAAGTGGCTGCCGTGTTTCGCACTCCTCCGTCGTAAGAGTGGAAACGCTTGCTGTAATCATTTTTTTCTTCTGAAAAACAGTGGACACGCTCTACCGTGCGGATCCTCCTCCAGCCATGCACTAAATTACTCACTTTCGCCGACGTGTGGGACAGCCAGCATCGGGGTCCACCAGCCATGCACTAAATTACTCCGTAGTAGAGTGACGGTAGACTACCCCGATCGAAGCGCCGCAGTAATGCCCAATGAGCCGTCAAATCACAAAACCCCCTCCTTTCCAGCAGTAAGTTGGACGGACGAAGCAACCATCATTTCACTCTTCTCTCTCAGCTTCCTCTCTACCCAACCCTCGCTTCTGCCTCATCTTGTTCCTCATTTCTTCAAGAAAACCCCGACCTGCTTCTGCCATTGTTCTTCTCTCCCAAAGAAGGAAAGGTGAGCGCATCAATGGTGTTGATTCTGGCCAAGGCCCGGTCTTGCAACCCCGAGACTGATCCTATAACTCCCTCTCTTTTCTTCTTTTGGGTTTGTGATTATGGTTTCTTTTCTTTTATTTCTATTTGACAGTTTCTTGATGGACGCTGGAGCACCGGCCGAAGTGATGTCTATGGCTCCGGCCAAAACCGTCGAGGCTCATGGTACGAAGAAGCGCAAGCACCCCGCCGAGACTACCGCAGACAAGCTCAAAGCCATCGCCCTGTCCAAGCCCCCCTCTCCGGGATCCCTCATTAAGCAAGTCCAGGTAATATCTCTTCTTGACGATCTTTTTCTCGATCTTGATCGTGTTTTTTCATCTAACACGCAGTACTAGTACTAGTAGTACAACTTTCTGGGTGATCTTGCATGTGATTTTTGTGTGCCAAATGACGGTTCTAAATTCCTCTTTTGACCAAAACATGCGAGAGGTTGACACTGATTTCTTATAGATTACTTTCAACTACTCCCTCTGTCCCAAATTTCTTGTCTTAGATTTGTCTAGATACGGATGTATCTAATACTAAAATGTGACTTGATACATCCGTATCTAGACAAATCTAAGACAAGAATTTTGGGACGGAGGGAGTACTTTATGAACATCAATGCTACCTTTTAAGAGGGTATATTTGCCTCAGTAACTTGTGTTATGGATATTGCATGTAATCCCTCTGCTCTCATGCCTTTGAAGACATGTTCTAGTGTCTTTGTTCACTCATTTCTGTGCGTATATGTAGTCATATATGGAGTATAATATCGAAAATCATCTTATATTTCTGAACGGAGGTAGTAATAAAATATGGTTTCTGTTTGAATTAGAACCAGGTCCGCGGTGGAGATGAAGTTCTCAAAGTCATGCCGTGTGAACTGGAAGACCTGATGATGAGTTCTACTGCTGAACTATCCAGCTGCTGTGTCCTTGTCGCCACGTGTCCTGAACTAGTGTTTTCCTGTAGCATTGTTGTCAGGCGTGTTCTCGAGGCTGTACTTGACCACAACAATTTCCTGGCTGTGCCTTCGATTACGAAGGGTGTGGTTCTTGTAAAGCTTCCCAACAAATCTGATGCGGCCTGTCTTCATCATCATGTTTATGAGTGGAAAGACCACTCTGTTAGGTTCTCCAAGGTTGACAAGATGGTGATGGTGCATGTAGACATCTCACACGAAGTCCATGGCCTAGTCAGTTATGCGGGGTTCATCCCGTAGGTCGGTGGCAAAAAATAGTCTGCAGAGTTTAGTTAGTGCAACTTTGCTTGTCTGTAGTAAGTACTATTGTTCAGTACTTGATTTGTGTTTGTGAACCCTGTATTGTTTATTAGTACTGCCGCTTTTGGTGTGTGGTCAGTCCTGAGAACGGTCTATGTTAATGTCTGTCCACTCAATTCAGTCTGTATATTTTGAAGTATCCATATCATATTTTTTGTGAGGACGGTCTATCAATTATGGTTACACTCCAATATCTATATGCATTGCAGGGTTTATCGCACTCCCCAGGATTTCCAGCCCCATGGATGTTTGGTCCATACGATTTGTCACAACCTTTGGACTGTCCTGCTCGTGGGAGTAGGCGGGGCCCCTGCATGCCACGCGTAGTTGGACGATCAATCTTCTGTTTAGTACTTCAACATAGTGATTTCCTGGTAAGGATTCACTCGTGTCACATCAAGTAAATCTTATTGATTTACTGTCTAAATCTTATTGATTTAATGTCATGTTTTCTTTCTTTTCCTATAATTTTACTATGCAGGTTTTCCCATGTGACATTCATCACAGAATAAACCATTTGGTTTGCTCTATGATGGCTATTTTTGCAGGTTTCACTTCTTATGTCGTGTCAGTAACAAAGACACCGTCCATCACTTATATTACTGGAAAAAATTGGATCAGTCTGTTGTCTGAGTACAAGCTGAATCCCTATGATGAACTGCAGTTTGGTTTAACAAAAACGCCACAATTAGTCCTTCTCGCGTTTAAAAGAAATGAAGAAAAAGACTGGATCACGGTCACGGATCCTAGTCAAGTTAGAAAGCTGATCATAGCAGACCAGACACGATCGCCGCTGTCTCGCACAGATCGAGCACCGGCAGTTGTTCTAGCACTGACAGCGGCAGCAGCTCAGTCTGATCCAGTTGAGGATGGGGCACCGACCGCGTCAGCAGATCAGTCTGATCTACCAGAGGATCGGGCATCGACACCGGCACTAGTTCTACAAGGAGCACCATCTCCGGCAGCAGCAGCGGCTTCGGCACCCGCACCAACACATGCACTTGCATCTGCTCCGGCCCGTGCAGTTGCACCGGCAACAGACTGAGCTGCAGTTCGCACTTCATATACCAAAGTCCTTACAAAAACCGACATGTCCACCTTCTTGGTAAGGATTGGCCGCCCAAGTGCTTCGTTCTGTTTTCTTTCCATGTTGTTTCACATGATTCACTATGTTGATCTAACTGTTTGGGTATGTCTTCTTGTTTGCAAACAGAGAATTTCTAGAGCAACGAGGGAGTCGTTCAACAATCCGGGCGACCGCGGCCAAGTTTCTCTTACCATGCGCAGCCTTGGTGTGAATGAACCTGCTCAATATACCGTAAGTACAAAGGATGGTCGCATGATGATTGATGCTAAAGGATGGTCAAGGTTCAAATCTAAATCATATCTTGCGGTAGGGGATGATGTCAAAATCGAACTTTCTCGGCAAGGAGAGCTGGTCCAAATCAACTTTGAAATTCTTCAGTAGCAGCACGCAACTGCCGAACTGATCTATCCTCCGAGAGATTTGATGTAAATCTGGCATGGTGAACAAGTGTCCTGTGTGTATAAGTAGTACGACAGTATTATTTATCACATGGTATATCGTTGATAGAATTGCAACTCTGATTGCTGGTTAGGAACTGTCGTTCGATTTCATTCCAACAGCTGTCGTGCTTTATTCAATTTTGTGTATTCGCCTTGCGACAGCATCTAAAACCAGCGCCGTACCGATCGCTTGCAATATGAAAAGCGCTGAGGTAGAACACATGGGCCCCCAAACATGCAGGGTCGGCCTGCGGCCCAAAGTCCAGAACCGTGAGCCTATCTGAGTATTATATTCTCAGCTGAACCCCCATAAAAAAAGCTGAACCCCCATAATGCCCGTGCATTGCAGAGGGAGTATATTTCTCGGCAAGGTGAGCCTGTGATATAAAAGATTTGTATATTTCTTTACAGAGGGAGTATCTCTCTGTCAAAAATATATTTATGTGTAACTAGTTACTCCTGTCTTTCTACTTCCTTTCGCTGATATGTGGGGCAACCGGCAACGGGGTCCACGTGCCATATGCACAAATTAGAGTGCACAACTTCACGGTAGACACACCCCGGTCGTAGCGCCGCAGTAATGCCCAATGAGCCGTCAAATCACAACCCCCCTTTCCAGCTTTAGCAGTAAGCTGGACGGACGAAGCGGCAATATTTCACTGGGCCTGAATCCCCTTCTCCCTCGTCTGCTTGTTCAGAGAAAACCCCCTCTCGGCGATTGCATAGGGTTTTCTCATGGAGAACCAGGTACGAATTCTTCATCCATCCCCGATAAACCCAAGTCCCTTGGTCGCAGGTAATCCTAGGATGGCAGCCGCCGCCGTTGATGCATTTTTCTTCCTACTGAATCTAGTGTGTTTCATTTGCAGTGCCCAAAGTGCGAGTACCCTACAGGTTTCTGCGCCCTCGGCGAGACGCCACACTTGTTCCTTCTCATCCTAACACAACATTTTGAAACGCGCACAGTATGTTCCTAGAATCCTCTTTTCTATCCGGGAGGGTGGGGTTTTTTTGAACATGCTGTGTTCTCATATTATTTTTCCTGCAGTGTATTATTTGCTCTGCCAGAACACATGTACTCAAGATGCTCGGCCTTGCCATAACTGAATACACTAGTTTAATGGTCACAGTGAAGACAAGCCATGGATATAAGTTCCGAGTTGGGTTCATGAACCAAGAAGATCGCTGCTTTTTTATGGCCGAACTTGGATAAACTTTCTCAAGTGTTACGGACTGAAAGTTGGCGCACGAATGTTGATGGAAATAGCAGAACCTGGTCTCATCTTCACTGCGATCTTCCACCCCGACGTCGTTCCAATTGTTCATCCATGTTAGTTTTGTATCTGGTTCTTGCTTGTTGCCTCGATTACTTCTTAATCCACCTATTCTGTCTAACTAATCACAATTTAACTTTAGAAGTAGCAACGAATCTCTCACGAAGATGCTACTTCTAACTAATATTTTCTTATAATTGGTGGCACGTGTAGGTTTTTTCAGAGTTAAGCAGTCTGCTCGTTTGTTACTCTGTAATAACTCGGCTGTTACTAATGGCACTGAAGTTGACTGGATCGACATCCACAAGTTCCTACACTTTATTGATCGTCTTGAGGTCCTTGTGGGGCGTTTCAATGGTGGAAGGCCACGTGGGATATGTGTGCCACTGCTGCACTCGTTGAACAGGTCCAACTGTGTCGAGAAACTTATGGTACGAGCTGTTTTCTGTTATATATGTTGTTCATAAACTATTGCTTATACACAGTTTTACAGCTGTGATCTTCTTGAAACAGGAACTGCCGAGTTCTATTGTTCCTATACAGATGCCTGACCATGGTCGGGTCAGACTTGCGCTTGGTCACAACATGATGTTTATGTCGACCTACTCAATTCCCCTTGGAGGTGAAAAGATACTTATTCATGGGTGGTCTCAAATAATGAAGGCCCGTCCATCTTGGAGAATAGGACAGAAGATTATGTTCATGCTTTTCCATGGCTCTAAAGCGAATATCCTGTTTATTGACCACGTTGCGAGATGAAGCCGCTTTCAGAAGGTTGTGGATGCGCGGGGTGGCGCCTGGGCCTTGTCCTGGGGCTTGGCGGCCTCACCCTTGGTTAACTGTAGGCAAAGTAGCACTGTTCGAGGCGTGCTTTGTACGGTTGAACCTGTATAAGTACTCATACTGCTTTCAGCTTTGGTTGTTAAGTGCCCCTGCTGGTTTCAGTTAAGGTTGTTAAGTACTCCTGCTGCTTTTACAGTCTGTCGTGTTTCTTCAGTCCTGTCTTCCTCCAGCCGCCAAAACCAAACCAGCGCCGGCGGGGCCGCCTGCTTCCGCCTCCCACGGCTGGCTGCGCCTCAGCGCACGCATCGCCGCCCCACCGTCTCCTAAATCGTTAACGCCGACGTCCTCCGCGCGCTTTGGTGCGCTCGCCGCGGCGCCGCCCTCTCGCATTGTCAACATGGTCAACAAACAACAGGAATCGGCAGAAGTACGTGGAGAGGATGACAGTAGGGGCCCACCACGTCAGCGTATGGAAAAATAAAATGCTTCCTCCTAGTGTTTTCCTGACATCTGGGACCCACGACATTGTGAGCGTATATAGTCAATAGACAAGAGAACAACACAAGATCGGCTGACACCTGGGACGTAGCTACTCGAGCAGTATTTTTTTGTTTGGTATTGTTGAGACGGAGCAGGGTTTGAACTGGGCTGTGGCCCATCTAGCCCAGGCTTATATTTTATGTTCACCATGTGACCAGCCCAGCTATTTTTTCTTTGTGAAAATGAGCCCAGTTTATTTTTTCTGAAGAATACCCAATCCAGGCCTACTTATTTTTCTACGCCCTGATGGGCTGCAACTCTTTCAAGACGCCTGCAAATCTTGAAAGTAATATGAAATGGGTTGTAAATATAAAAACAGATGACAAATTGGCAATTACTTTATAATTTCTGAATTTTATTACATTTTCAGATTCCTATTTCACTGGGCATTAACCTAATTTAAATATATCTTCAAAGTACTTTAAATCTGGCTAGACATTTCGGTATTAAAAATAGTTTGGAACCCACAGAAATATGCGAAATTGGCCCTGGCCAACCAAAAAAACGACTGCAATAAATTGCATAAGAAGTTGCCATGAGCTATATATAAATTATTAAAAAAAGGGAGTGGTCTGACTTGTGGGCCTGTTTAGTTGACGCGTATGCAAGATTTTTTTAGTTATTATATACGTCAACAAACGATTCTAGCAGACGTAACCGTTGGATGTCAATCCAACGGCCGTCGTGTTTCTTCAATCTCTGATCTTCTTGCTCCAGCCGCCAAAGCAGCGCCGGCGGGACCACCTACTCCCGCCTCCCGTGGCCGGCTGTGCTGCCGCGCAGGCCTCAGCGTCCCCTACTACTCCCACTGCTGGCCAGGTCATCCCTCTACTCACCCACACCCCCTATTATTCTGCGGTGACGGCAGCCTCACACCGCAGCCGAACCGGTGAACGCTCGTACTCCTCTCCGCGTGGGCATCCATTGCCGCGTCTTCCCCGGCTCCATGTCGTGCCTTCATATGCCTCGCCGTCGTCCATTGCCGTGGTGCTCTCGGCGCGGCGTGGTCAATGTGGTCAATGACCGACTTCCATCGGAAGAGTACTGTATGAGGAGAGGCTGACAGCTGGGTCCACGGCAGCCGGAAGGAAGTGCCTCCTTATTACGTGGAAAATAATTATTCCTCCACCTGACAGCGGGGACCCACCGGACGGGCCACCAGTATTTTGCGAAAAAAATCGTTTCCCCTTGACTGCTAGGACCCACCGGACGGGCCACCGTATTTCACGAAAAAAATGTTCCCCCCGCTGTCAGCTCGGACCCACCGGAAGTGCCTTCTTATTATGCACAAAAAATGAATACTCCCCCGGCTAGCTGGGACCCACCTTGGTGGGAGGCTGACTTGTGGGCCTACTAAGTCGACGGGGATGAAGGGCTTTATCAACTTAGTCAATATGAACGATTCTAGCTCCAGTGACCGTACGATGTCCATCCAACGGCCGTAGTGCTTCTTCAACCTCTGGTCTTCTTGCTCCAGCCGCCCAAAGCAGCGCCGGTCGTGCCGCATGCTCCTGCCTCCCGTGGCCGGTTGTGCTGCTGCGGAGGCCTCACCGCCCCCTACTATTCCCACCGCTGGCCAGGCCCTATGGCGACGGCAGCCTCACACTGCAGCCGAACCAGTGAACCCTCGTACTCCTCCCCGCGCGGGCTTCCACTGTCGCGTCTTCCCCGGCTCCGCGTCGTCCCCTTCCTAGGCCTCGCCGTCGTCCATCGCCGTGGTGCTCTCGGCGCGGCGTGGTCAATGTGGTCAACGACCGACTTCCATCGGAAGAGTACTGTGCGTGGAGATGCTGACAGCTGGGTCCACGGCCGCAACAAGGAAGTGCCTCCTTATTATGCGCAAAATAATTATTCCTCCACCTGACAGCGGGGACCCACCGGATGGGCCACCGTATTTCGTGAAAAAAACGTTTGCCCCTGACTGCTGGGACCCACCAGCTACATCTTCGCACGCAAGGAAGTGCCTGACAGTCGGGACCCACCTGGTCGAAGCGTACGTAGCGTTGTCATTCTGGTCGCGAACGTGTATGTACATACTGGTCGATGTAGAGGCATGCACGTGTTGTAGTAGAGGCGCGCACGTGTTGTAGTAGAGGCGCGCACGTAGCATTTACACGTACGTACAGCGGCCAGGGTGCAAGAAAGAAAATACGGCCACGTATGTGTACATACGGGCGGGGTCTCGAACGCCTACTCGTGTACATGGCTGGGTCGGAACGGAGAAACAGCGTCGTCGTCGTGTTCATGGGGAGGCAACGGAATGCATCGTGTTCATGGGGAGGCAACGGAGTGCGCCGTGTTCATGGGGAGGCAACGGAATGTGTCGTGTTCATCGCGAGGGCTTGGACGGAACAGGTGATGGAAACGAGGCCTGGCGTACCGCAGAACGGAGGAAACGGCCTTGTGTTGGACCGGCCACGTTCGAAACGGGATCCTGTTCATCGGGAGGGGTCTGGCGTACGGCAAAACAGAGGAAACAGACCTCCTATGGTCGAAACGAGGGTCCTGTTGATCGGGAGGGGTGTGGCGTACCGCAAAATGGATGAAACAGACTTGTGTTGGAGCGCTACGGTCGAAACGGGGGTCCTGTTCATCGGTAGGGGTGTGGCTTACCGCAAAACGGGACTCCACGGGATATTGTTCATCTCCACCGTCGACCCCCTCCAGCCTCCACGATCTACTGTTCATCCACCGTCGACCTCCTCCAGCCTCCACCTGCGACTGTTCATCCATGGGCTCCTGTTCATCCAACCTCCACCACGCGCTACTCCACCGGCTACTGTTCAACCAGCCCTCTCCACGGGCTCCTGTTCAACCAGCCCTCCACGGGCTACTGTTCATCTTGCCTTCCACCGTCTATTGTTCATCCTGCTCTCCACGGGGTGGTCCTGTTCATCCAGACCTCCACGGGGTCCTGTTCATCCAGCCCCAACCGGCTCGATCGATCGGGGTCCTGTTCATCCAGAGGCAACACCACGGGGTCCTGTTCATCCACCCCCACCGGGAACTGTTCATCCAACCCCCCCCCCCCCGCAACGTTCACTGTTCATCCAGAGGCAGCATCGATCAGCTTTAGTTGGCAGCAGTAGCGAATGAATCGCTCAATCTGGTTCAGTTAACAGCCATCGATCGATCGCTCGGGTTCAGTAACGCGTAGCCTGCAGTGCAATCGCTCGGGTTTAGTTAGAGTCCAACGCCTCGCTTGGGTTCAGTTAGAGCCAACGCCTCGCACACACGCGCGTATGTGTACGAGAGAAGCGCGCATCGCTCGGCCCCCGACCTCCCACCGTAACCGGGAACTCCTCGAAATTTTCCTCGCCCTAGCTTCTACCACGGTTTTTTCCGTTATGGACGGCCCAAAGAATGTCATGCAGCTGCTTCTCCGGCCCGCCCAGGACGAAAAGCCCATTTTCTGTCATGATTTTTTGTCATAGAAGTAGGAGCCCACCACATCTATGATGATACCGGGTTTTGTCACAATTATCGTCATAGAAGTGTCATATATATGACAGAAAAAAAATTCGTTCGGTCCAAAATGTCACGGATGTATTTTTTTTGTAGTGCGTGATTCATAAATTGCTTCAACAAAAAAGACAAAACGGTCCCTCCAACGTGTAAGTTGTTGTGAGTTTACATTTTCATCATCTTTGGTAAAATCAAGTCCGTCATGTAGACACTCATAACACACTCTACCATATTTTGGTCGGTTCATCTCGCCACTACCTTCTCCTATTTCTATACTTCTGCTCCAGAGACTTCTGGGTTGCTTCTAATAACGAGTGAATGTCAAGTGATCTTTCTTGTTTAGATCCTATTTCAATCGGAACATTCCACGGTAATATTTTTTATTACGGCATGTTTTCACTCCTATATTGGGCTCAAAGAATGAAAATTATAGACGGTAGATCGGAAAAACTGAGGGCAAATAGAAGCCACTCCCCTTTCTCAAAATTTCACTTGCACATTGGAAACAGATCAAAATAAGTTGGTAGAGCTTCATAACTATTGAAATCCAGCGGATGATGAGTTTCTCTACGCTTGGATTCTACTTAAACAAAAGCGGCTAAATTGGCTTGGTTGGTTAGATACAGCTATTCCACTTCTGATAAAATAAAATTCACTGCTTGCCACTTTAGTCTACAATTATTCTTGCACATGCACGAGCCTGTAAGACCTCCTCCAATGTATTGGTGCTAATGTGAGGTGCTAAGTGCATTAAAATGCTTAGCAACAAATGCCCCCAATGCATCGGTGCTTAGCTTTTGTAGCAAAGCCTACTTTATTTAATTGTTTAGTGATAAAACTCCTTCATGTATTGGTTGGTAGACTTTTTGCATAGGTTCACGTGCTTAGCATTGGTTCTTCTTGAGGTCACTGTAATGCTCTCTATCCTCTTTAAATTTGCCTATGTGAACCATATTGGTACTTAGCATTGAACCATATGACAACACTTACATATTACATAAAATATATCCTTGAGTCTGCAGCATTAACAACACCAAGCAAGCTGGGAAGTAGGCCACAGTTCAGTTCAAAACAAAGGACAACGATACACTTACTTCTAAAGTCTCTTTGAAAATTTATGAAAACAACGCCCTGAGGAGGTTGGCACACAATTTTGAAGTGGTTACAATCAGTTCGATTCAGCACGGCAGTACTCATATCCATCCTAAATCAAGGAACTTGGGCAAGTGTGATGGTGTTTGGTACCAGCGCATGGCTAATCAGATTGTTGGTGCTGTACAAGATACCAGTGCATGAGTTAGGTTATGGATTTACCACATCCAAAGTAAAATAAACAGAACATTTTCATGAACATAAACTACCACTAGAGCAAAATATATTACCTCCACCAATTGTAGCTTCAGGGAGTCGTTCTATCGAGTACCTGTGTTGGGTGATATACATGATTGGAACACCAGGAACCTGCCAAATCAATAGCATGCACATGTTATCAGTATAAGGGCAAAACTTCGGTGTCCTGGTGCTGAACTTCAAGGAAGCAACTATACCTTTCTTATTCTCCTCTTTAAATCTCTATCGCAGGTGGCAACAATGTAGCATTTGTGCTGTTACAGAAAACATTGGTTTTAAATTATTATTTTAAATCAGTGTTTAACAAAAAAGGTACCACATGGCAAAATAATTATTGACTTGCTATCTAAAGATGAACTATGTAATCCAAAGCAATCAAAAAGGTATTGGTTATAAACAAATTGAAGGATATCTGACTGTTGATTTTTTGTATGAGTATGTGCGTAAAACATTATACTGTGAAGCCATTCTACAAATCTGATGGTGCAATTTCTATCTTAACAATATTCAAGTACTCCTATTTTTTTTTATTAAGTAGTGGTTGGATATACAGAATTCTGACAGCACACTTTCTAGGAATCGTGTATTTTTGAATGGAGGTAGTACATGCCATGATACGGTACTTGCATTGGCAGAGGACACAGTATATGCAGGGGTATAAACAATAGGGAAGCATCTATAAAGAGTGGTTGTACAGGACATTTTGGGGCTGTTTGGATTGATGCCCTCACACGCCCTACCAAAATTAAAGTTGACTCAGGTGTAGGTTCTTGAAACAGAACATATATACTTAGGTGTAGGTTCTTGAAAGTAATTTCAATTGGTTGCACCTCTACTCAAATCAAATACAAAGTAGTAGCTGTGTTTGTTCAGAAAAAAGAGTGAAGCACTCATAGCTTAGCTGCCCTTTGCTTCAGTTAAATAACAGGTGCTAGCTTGCTTTATGGCTATGCCCAAAAAATACAGTGAACAACTCTGAACCTGAGTTTGGCTAAAAGCGCAAAATCATTGGCTTATGTATTCTGCATTATGGACATTGTGAAATGAGCAGCAACTTGAGTAAAGATAACCTGAAAGAATAACATCACAGAGGCCTCTCAGCAAGGGCCCGGGATGCACCAAGGGCCTCCAGCTTATTCTCTCGTCGGTGCAAAATTTTCCAATTAGAGCAACATCCAAAGCTTTGATGATCTGAATCTGAAGGAAGTGTTACTGATTTGGTCTGAAGCAAGAAGAGCGGTGGGATTAAAAGTTGGGAACACATCTTGACACAGCTTGATCCACGCTTTGAAATCAATTTAATTAACACATACAAAGAAATCCTAAATCCCCCTCCTCTAATCCACCCAGCCGCGGGCCTCCTTTTCTTCTCCACAAGCTGTTGGAATACTTTTGATCTCCAGCGAAACACAACCGCGAGATGCAGCGCTGGCTCCTCTATCACTCCTCTCCTCCCAACAACACGTGCGGCCCACAGCTCCTCCCCTCCACCGACCTCTGCTGCACATCACAACCCTCGCTACGGACAATGGCCACTCCTCCAGAGTCCACACACAAGCTAGAAGGCAGCAACCCCCTCCCCGCTCCTCTCCTCCCCAGCCACGACGTTTGTATCTCTCGGCCTCTCCATGCACGAAGTCGTCTAAGAGGACGCGTCCGCCACGCTCCTTGCCCAGACCTGAGCCGCCGCATGGCGCCTCGACGGTAACCTAACCGTGCCACCGACGCCGGTTGCCGAGTCAACAGCTCCGTGTCGCCGACCCCGACGACGGATCGACAAAGCCGCCTCGAGTTCGGTCCTCCTCCACCACGAGCACAACACATGGACACGCCGCCTCTAGTTCGGTCCTCCACCACGAGCACAGCACATGGACACGCCGTCTCCAATGATTGCGTTCATCCTGCTGCACACGACCAAATCGACGGGATCAACTGATCGAGGACATGGCGGTGGCCTACGCGTGCCGCACATGTTGTTGACTCGCCATTCATGGCCGATTGACACCTGCCTCCGTCCCTCCAACCTCTCCCCCATGAGCTCCTCATCCTCCTTGCCATCTTCGCCAGTCACTGCCTCCAGCAATTCCATCTCCTGCTTCTTCCACCGGAGCTCCAGCCCTGAGTGCGGCACGTACACAACCGTGGCATATAGCGTAGATATAGGTTAGAGAGGTTTGAAAGGAATCATACTCGATTGAGGATTCCGAGGCCTAATAAATTCCACATGCACCGGTACAATGTGTGGGTGTGTACCAAAACATAAGCGTAGACCCAGCCATAACATGTTTTTGTTCTATGGAGATATATTAAATATTAGCAGTCAATCTTCATGTTTAACATAAAATCAACGGATATAAAGACGTCAACTCCTTTTAAATCACAGCCGTCAATCTTCATGTTTAACATAAAAACAATGGATATAAAGGCGTGACGTATGGAGAACTATGAAAGCCTCCGTCTTTTATTATTAGGTAAAGATAGAGATAAAAATTAGTGACCCATATTTTAGGACGAGAAGAGTATTAATTAAATGGATTGATGAATAATGAGTGAACTGAGAGCATGCTCTTTGATTATATAAATTTTAAAAAAATTGAACGCCCTATTTTGTATTTCTTCCCGGGCCCCCAAATTTTTGGAGACAGCTTGTCGTCGAGTTGGCTACACAAGTCAGGAGCTCGCTTGCGAATGATGAATTTCTTGTAGTCACGGTCGGGGTCGACCAACTAGGGTAATTTTGCACCATGGGTCACAAATGATCTCACAATAGCACAAGGAAACAAATGGTGCCAAGCAAAATTGGTATACCAAAACCAGACAGCCCGAACCAGATACTACTACCCTTTTGCTTTCTACCGCGCAACCTGTTCCCAACGTCTCTCAATCCTGCGAGTCTTTTTTTTTCCTGCCATCCTAAGGCCAGGTTAGAACCCTGGCAATTAGCTTGCTTTGTCCCTCTTTCTTTTCTTTTCCACTTTTTGGTAAACTTATAGGTGGTGGTACCGCGATTTCTCTAGCTCCTTCGTCCACCTTTTATAACATGGTTTGGCTGGGTGCGGATGTAGGCCCTTCTACACTTTCTTTTATTTCCTGACCCTAGTATATCATCTAGGAGACTCAGGGTCATTCCTATTTTCTCTCATTGTGTTTAGGTGTTCATGTTTACGAAGATTCAATGCTAGGCTATACAGTTCCCATCATAATGCTCGGATTACGGAAAGGATACTCTACTCTGTGGCAAGCCCATCTCCAAGAAACAATGATGCCAAACAACCGGCCCTGGGAGAAGATTTGTAGGCACGCAACCCGTTCCCAAGGTCTCTCAAACCCATCAGTTGTTTTGCCCCCATCCAAAGGCCAGGTTGGAACCATGGCAATTAACTTGTTTTGGCTCTCTTCCTTCTCTTTTCTACTTGGCAAAGTGGCAGTATTATGTTTGCTCTGTGCTACTACGTCCACCTTTTTATAATATGGCTTGGCTAGGTGCATATGTAGGCCTTTCCACGCGAGAATGGCATTTTGGCTCTCGGTCTCCATGGAGTCCGATTTTTTGAAAAAAAAACAAAAATCAAAAATTTTGCTTTCAAAACCTATTTTTGATATACAAGTAAACAAGCATGTGAGGCGTGTGTGTAAAATTTCAGGATGAAATACATTGAAATGCGATTTGTACAAAAAAGACAAATTTATGGTCTAAAAGGATGAATAGTATCATGTATTAAAAAGCCTCAGATTTGTCTTTTCTACACGGCCCTCATTTGAACGTATTTCGTCCTGAAAATTTACACACTTGTGCATTATGCCTTCATCTATCTCTGTATTTTTTATCAGAATTTTTTGAAACATAAAAATATAAATTTTCATGAATTTTGAATTTTCCATTTGGAGGCCTCCATGGAGCACGACCTCCAAAAGCAATTTCCGCTTCCACGCTTTCTTTTATTTTTTTATACTCCCTCCGTTCCACAATGTAGTGCGTATAGATTTTTTAAGATGTCAAACTTTACAAACTTTGACCAACTTTGTAGAGGAAAACGTATACATCTTGAATACCAAATAGATGTCATTAGATACATCACAAGACATATTTTCATATTGTATATATTTGATATCGTACATATAAATAGTTTTCCATGTAAATTTGTTCAAAGTTGGTAAAGTTTGACTTGCTAGAAAATCTATATGCACTACATTATGGAACAGAGGGAATACAATACAATAATATACTACTGCTAAATAATGGCTATCGTGAGTCAGGAAGCATGTGGTTCTTGTCTAGCAGACGAAGATCACTATTGTTGTCACTCCTTATGTTTTGTCGCTCATGTTTATGAAGCTTCAATGCTAGGCAATATATGATTGGCACAATGACCAAGCACAGCGCGAAGGCAGGCAGCACCGGGTCGGCGGGAGCGGGAAGCGACTGGCCGGATTTGCACACCCCTCGGATCTAATGACCAGTGTGGAAGGACGTGATGTCGGACCACCTAGAGGATATGGTGGAGGGAGTGAATCGTGGGAGGCGGGAGGGGCAGGGGCGTGGAGAGGCAACCGGTGAAGTAGGGCTAGCGGGGCCGCACGAGTCCGATGGTAGTACGATGGCCAATGCAAACAGGCAACGGTGGCGCGAGGTGGCCGGTGTGGAGAAGGATCCAGCGATGAGAGCGCATAACTGTGCTTACACTTATAAAGCGCTCGGGCCCAACAGCTGGTGATGAAGCGACCCGCTAGATGCGAGTGATTGTTACCATGAGGGGTAGGCCATGCTTAGCCAGTAAGAGCATCTACAACAGGCCTCCGCAAATCCCTTTCAAATGTCCGTGGATAGGCCCAACCAGTGACCGGATAGGAGTGAGTAGGAAAAAAGTGACTCAACCGGACCTTATCGTCCCTACACGTCCATGCTGTCCGCGAACCCTCGGACCACCTGATGAGAGGATATGAGGGCTGGCGGACGCCCCTGGTTAGTCCGTCCTGTAGGACGCGGTACACCCGGACCACCTTTTCTCCTTTAATCATTCTTTTTTGTCTTTCCTTTCATCTTCATCAATCACATGCAAGTGATCGAACAAATGAGGAAGAAAATGAGGAGTGTAGATATATGGACGAAGAAATAAAGGTTTAAAACAAACACGCCCGGTCACTGACGGGGCGCGTCCGAACGTACTTAGCGGGCCATATTTGCTAAGTCCGGATGTAGATACTCTAACTCCATCCTCCAACGACAGGTCAAGCGGCGACATGTCCTTGTTCCTCTCGCCGCCGGCGTTCTCACGCCCAGCGTTGTTGCTGCCACGTCCGGAGTTGCCGTGCTGATTGTTCCCTTTGTCCCGGTGGCGGTTCCCCTTGCCATTCGGGTTCCCGCTACTGCCACCACCCGAAAGAGCCCTCCCCAGGGCCCCTCTGTTTCTGCCACGCGACCCACTCGCTCTCGGTGAGGAGGAGCTGAGCACCGCAGGCAGTGTCAGCCGTAGGCTGAGTGTACCGGTCCTCCACGGCTTGCAGACGTCCAGTCACCTCCTCGATGGACATGGTCTTGAGGTCCATCAAGGTCTCTGTTGAGATGGCAACCTGCATGAACTTGGGAGGAATAGAGCGCGGCTGCTTCCTTGCCGCCTTCACCTCCTCGACGGTGTCCCGAGCGCTTGCAGGTCGTTGACGAGGCCGGTGACGCACAACACAAAGTCTTTGACGGTTTCCCCATCCTTGAACGCCATCACTTCGAACTCTGCGCGCAGCTGTTGCGCCTTGGCCTCGTGGATGTGTTCGACGCCAACACGCGTGGTGCAGAAGTCGTGCATCAATAAATCGTGTGTACAGCAGTTTCGATTGGCATCCCATGCCTCCTTGGCGGAATCCTTCCTTCGTCAACTTGCAACGTTTTATTCTTCTTTTATTAATAGGCTGGGCTGTTACAGCAACTGAATAATCCCAGTCTACTGACAACGTTTAAGCTAATGGTTGCGCCATCCTACGTTCACTCGCATGTTGCCTCTATGCTGCCATGTCTCGCATGATCTCGCGCCATCCCACGAGAGAGAACACAGCAGCGAGCTAACAACTACATGCAGAAAGCAAAAAAACTAGACATGAACGTGAACAGGCTCAAAATGCATGGACTTGTTATTCTCTGACCAAACTGTAACTAACACTAGACTAACGAGAGTGGATTTTCTCCCATGCACGGGAGCTCCAGTGCATGCTCCAGCCGTTCGCTGTGGCGCCGAGATGCCCGCCTGGATTAGAGCCTAAACTATTTTAAAACATTTATTTTGACGTTGTTCTGCACAATACCTCATCAATCTAGTCAGATACGCATTAACGGGAAACAGGTAAAACACTGTTCTGAGCCCAAGAACGTAAATGCCATCCCCTTCTAGCTACCTGTCTAGAACACGTTTCGGGCGGAACCATTATTCCACCATTGCTGGAATAGCTCTGTGTCGAAATCTCGTCCATTTATTTAGGAAGCACTGTGTTTTTGTATTGTTTGATGTCGGAGGACATCGAAACAAGATCTCATGTTCGTGTCTACTGCTAGAAATCTTCGAGTTTTATCTAGATCCAAACCCTGCTGCAATCTATGATATTTCGATTTGGTCTTTATATGTACTAGCTCTTGATCTGTCCTTCCTTCCGTATATTTGGAAAACTAAGCAGAAGTGTGCGTACGCGTGTCTTCCGGTGCGGCGGCGTGGCGTCCGTTCAATCGCTAGTGAACTGCATATTTTTCTTTATTATTTCTTCCACTGCTTTTTCAGATCTCGCTAGTCCCACCACATTTATGCACTAGTAGAAAAAAGATCAAATATGAAGCACATTAGTGCCGGTTTGAATTTTAGCCGGCACTAATGTGACCATCAGTGCCGGTTCCAATGGCTAGACGGGCGGGCATCATTAGTACCGGTTCGTGGGCAACCTTTAGTACCGGTTCATGCCAAGAACCGGTACTAATGAGGCTGTGTCAGGCTATGGTCAGGCTGGGACCCCCACGAAGACCTTTAGTATCGGTTCTTGCCATGAACCGGTACTAGAGTTTCTTAATAAACTGATTTTTAGTCCCACCTCGTCAAGAGAGAGGCAGTATGAGCGGTTTATAAGCCGTGAGTGCACAGACAATGACGAAGAGTTGCAATGCTCACCTGCATGTTGATTAGCTTCAAGCCTTGCGGAATAACATAGATTGCACTGAGCTATGTGCAGTGCAGTCTACACTATTCCGAAAGGCTTGAAGCAAATTAACCAGCATTGCACCTCTTTTTTATTTTTAATAACTTATTTGAACTCCGGACTTTTTTTGTGTTCAGTATGCAACATTCAAAGCGACGTCATCAATTTCCAACATGTTCTGACATCATTTGTTGTTTTTCGGTCATTTACCTAATTGTTTAGAGAGGTAAATGGCCGTGAAATTGAAAAAATCACTACAAAATAAATCCTGAAAATGTTGAAACTTGGCATGGTATCATCATATCACCCGTATAGCATGCGCGAAAGAGTAGAGAGGGTCACGGCAAAAACTGGACGCACTTCGTGTACAAACTGGACAAACTCTTTCGGAGTATCAGGGTTTCGGACGAGAACTCATCTGTTACACGGCCACTTCAATGTTTTTTAAACTTATTTGAACTCCGGACTTCTTTTGTGTTCAGTATGCAGCATTCAAAGCGACGTCATCAATTTCCAACATGTTCTAACATCATTTGTTGTTTTTCGGTCATTTACCTAATTGTTTAGAGAGCTAAATGACCGTGAAATTGAAAATCACTACAAAATGAATCCTGAAAATGTTGAAACTTGGCATGGTATCATCATATCACCCGCATAGCATGCGCGAAAGAGTAGAGAGGGTCACGGCAAAAACTGGACGCACTTCGTGTACAAACTGGACAAACTCTTTCGGAGTATCAGGGTTTCGGACGAGAACTCATCTGTTACACGGCCACTTCAATGTTTTTTAAACTTATTTGAACTCCGGACTTCTTTTGTGTTCAGTATGCAGCATTCAAAGCGACGTCATCAATTTCCAACATGTTCTAACATCATTTGTTGTTTTTCGGTCATTTACCTAATTGTTTAGAGAGCTAAATGACCGTGAAATTGAAAATCACTACAAAATGAATCCTAAAATTTTGAAACTTGGCATGGTATCATCATATCACCCGCATAGCATGCGCGAAAGAGTAGAAAGGTCACGGCAAAAACTGGACGCACTTCGTGTACAAACTGGACAAACTCTTTTGGAGTATCAGGGTTTCGGACAATAACTCATCTGTTACACGGCCACCTTAATGTTTTTTAAAATTATTTGAACTCCGGACTTCTTTTGTGTTTAGTATGCAGCATTCAAAGCGACGTCATCAATTTCCAACATGTTCTAACATCATTTGTTGTTTTTCGATCATTTACCTAATTGTTTAGAGAGCTAAATGACCGTGAAATTGAAAATCACTACAAAATGAATTCTGAAAATGTTGAAACTTGGCATGGTATCATCATATCACCCGCATAACATGCGCGAAAGAGTAGAGAGGGTCACGGCAAAAACTGAACGCACTTCGTGTACAAACTGGAAATAGAAGAAAATAAATAGAAGAAAAGAAATAATGCAGAAAATAAAAAAACTATACAAAAAAATTACTCAAAAATAAATAGAAGAAAATAAATAATGCAGAAAAGAAAAAAACTATATAAAAAACTACTCAAAAATAAATAGAAGAAAATAAATAATGCAAAAAAGAAAAAACTATATAAAAAATTTGTTGGCGCGCTGCCTAGTGGGCCTGCCAGACCTAGGGTGTGCAAATGCAGGCCCAGAAGGGCCAGCAGGCTCACAGGGCAGCGCGCCCTAGTTAATTAGGCCCAGAAGCCTGCTATATAGAGAAGCTCGAAGGAGCAGCCGCGGCTGGGTTTATAAACCAGTGCGGCTGCCCTTCGCTCGGCGAGGTGGGGCTAAACATTGTGCACCGCCGGTGGCAGCGCACAACATTTAGTACCGGTTGGTGGCTCCAACCGGTAGTAAAGAGGGGGAGGGGGGTCTTTAGTACCGGTTCGTGGCACGGACCGGTACTAAAGGGGCCGTTTCCCGCCCCTTGGCCTGGCGAAATTTGGCCTTTAGTACCGGTTGGTGGCTCCAACCGGCACTAAAGACCCCTCCTATATATATGGAACCTACGAAAAAATCAGTTTCATTGACCACCAGTAGTTCTTCTCGATCCAACTTCTTCGCCGCGCCCGTCGCCCCATCGTGCGCCGCCTTCGCCGCAACCGCCGCCCGTCGTCGCCGTCACCGCCGTCGCCCACGCCACCCGTCGTCGCCGTGACCGCCGTCGCCCCCGCCACCCGTCGTCGCCGTCACCGCCCGGCCCATCGCCCCCGCCACGCCCGTACGTCGCCGCCGCCTCTCGCCCGCCGCACCCGTCCCCGTCGTCCCCCACCGCCGCCCGTACGCCGCCGCCCCCGGTCGTACACACACACACACACACACACACACACACCACACACACATACACACACACACATTGTTTTTACTTATTTTCTATTTTTTGTTGTTTAGATTAATGTTAGATAAATTACGTAGATAATAATGTTAGAATGTTAAAGTTAGATGAATTATATGGAAAAGATGTTAAATATTAATGTCAAATATATTTTACATGAATTAGAACAAGTTGAACTAGTTCAATTAGTATAGCTAGATATTAATTAGGTATATATATGAGATTTGAACTAGTTGAATTAATATAACTAGTTTATTTTTAGTATGAAAATTAATAGAACAACTTTATTTTTAGTAAGAAAATTTAGATATATGAGATTTGATGATCTAATCAAAATATTACTATATAGAACTACCTACTTTATTTTAGTAAGAAATTAATAGAACTAGTTTATTTTTAGTAAATGCTTAGTTGAATTAATAGAACTAGTTTATTTAGTTGAATTAATAGAACTAGTAAGTGTTTAATGTTTCACCTATATATGAACATATATGTTAGATATTAGATATAAATTATATGTTAGATATATATTTAATTTAGTTATATGAGATTTCATTATCTAATTAACATTTTATTATATAGAACTAGCTACCTTATTTTTAGTAAGAAAATTAATAGAACTAGTTTAGTTGAATTAATTAGTTGAACTAGTTAGTTGAATTAGTTCAATTAATTAGGTATATTCTTCGTAAGTGCTTAGTTTGAATTAGTTTAATTAATTAGTTGAACTAGTTGAATTAACAGAATTAGTTGAATTAATAGAACTAATAAGTGTTTAATGTTTCACCTATGAACATAGGAATGCCGTCTGACGACGAACACGATTTCATTATGTGTGAATACTGCGAAGACCAGCGCGGCCTGTGTGGCAGAAATTTTCTAGTTGATGATAGACACTTCAGCATCAAGCTGGATGAGAACTTCGAAGTGGATACAGTAAGTCACAACGACAAGTCTTTTTTCGTAATTAAGCACGACTTATGCTTCATTTGCTTCACCTTTTAATTTTAATTTTTCACTATTCTACTAGCGTATCCCCTGCCATGCAAGAATTTTTGTCTTGGATAAGATAGGTTTCAGTCCTAACGAAACTATGGAGGTAAAAAGAGCTTACTTGAAGACCGAGCATGGTTATACCTTCAATGTTAAATTATACAATGCAGACACATACACCTATTTTGAATGCAAAACTTGGCAAGCACTATGCAAGGCTTATGCATTTGAGCCTGATATGGTTATCACCTTTGATATTCGTCCAGAAGATGATATTGAAGGTAATAGAGACATCTGAGTCAATGTGCAGTCGCCTCCAGTTCTACCATTATGTGAGTTTCTCAACCATATTTATGTCTTCGATATGAGATTATTTGAACCAGTTGAATAATTAATAGATCTCAATTTATATTGAAAGCTTACTTCCAATCAAGCAAACATGTCCGGCGCTTGATAGACAGGACCGTCCACTGTCCCGGGGCTGAACTAAACTGCGAGGAGACAAGTCATTATGTTTCATGGCTTGAGGATCTTGATGCTGTCAAGACAAATTTCTTTCCTGCACTTAGAAATGTTAGTACTCAAAATGTGCGACCAATAGTGTTCGTACTGAACTACGGTCACATATATTTAGGAAAGATGGTAAGATTTCTACTATTTCTCCTCAGTGCATCTTTTGCATACATTATTTTTTTAAGCTAAACTTCATTGCTAAGTATGTTACTATATGATGTTCTTCAACAGGGACTCCCGATGAATGTTTTGCCTGATTGGATCGAGACTAAAGGTACCATGAATATTGTTAGCTTACGGCCAAGATATCCTACAATGCACTTTAGTGCATTCAGGATTTCTAATAGCGAGGAATGCTTAATAGTAAAAGACTGGAGCAAAATTGTGAACGATCACAGAGAAGTCATAGGGGGCAGCAATCAGAAGCGCAACCCACGATTAGGAGACATGTTCATCTGCATGCTCCAATATGATGAATCAGCAAAGCTATACATGTTCTATGCTATTTTACCTGAGAGAGAGCAGCATGAATGATTAATTAGCTAGTTCATGCTCTTAGTACTTGTCCTCTCATGTCTGTGTTCTTCGTCCTGAACTTAATCTCAAAGAGTGATTTGCTTTTGTGGTGTTATGAACGCTTATAATATCATTACCATGTTGAACTCGATGATATCTTTGCTATGAAAACTGTTGATGATGATATATATGATGCAAGAGTTTTTATATTAATTAATATGATGATGATGATGATGAGTTATTATATCATTTATGAAAGAAATTGCATATTAGTTTCAACTGGATGGATTCTAGCTAAGTGATCAAGTATATGCCATATCCATATTACCTCGATCACTTAAGTAGGTGATCAAGTATATATAATATGGATATGACATGTACTTGATGACTTAGCTAGGATCCACACGCATCCACTCAAACTAATCACCTAATGATTTAACAACTCATTATATTGTAAAACAATCACTAAATTAAATTAAAAACACAAAATTAAAGTAAAAATAAAAAATAAAACCAAAACACACCAAAACATTTAGTACCGGTTGGTGTTACCAACCGGTACTAATGTCCTACGCGCCCACGGAGCTGGCTCGTGCCACGTGGTTGCCCTTTAGCACCGGTTCATGCTGAACCGGTACTAAAGGGGGGGGGGCTTTAGTGCCTACAATTTAGTGCCGGTTACCGAACCGGCACTAAAGGCCCTTATAAACCGGTGCTATTGCCCGGTTCTGCACTAGTGACGAGTCGTTGTTCTCCACACCTCCTTCCCTGCCTCTCGCCTCTCTCCTCCTCCCATGCTTGCTTCTATTTTTTCTGTAGCTCATCCAAATCCCCCATCCATCAGGGGACGAGAGAGCATGGGATTTGCTCCCTGTTGGGCATCAAGGGCAAGAGCCACTATAGTGGGGGAAGGAGAAAGAGGTGGTCGGATGGACACAGGGGATCCCCGACTTTTTTGCATGTCAGCGATGCGTGTTTTTTGCTTTCATGGATTCAGCTAGCGGCCGGTAATTAGTGCTGCCTTTTTCTCTCAGCGCCCCCATTTGTGTTTGTTGTACACTTACCTAGATTTTTCAGTTTTTTTGACAAGTAGTTATAATTAATATGGGCAACTGAGCATTTTTTAGCCTGTCAACTAAGCATTTTCAGCATATCACTTAACCCGACAAGTGAGCAGTTTTTAAGCATGTCAACTAAGAACTTTTTAATCTGGAAACTAAGTAGTATTTTTTCTAGCTGGCAACTAAGCACTTCTAAGCATTTTTGGCATGTCACCTAAGAACTTAAATTGGCACAGATCTTCGACTATCATCTGTAGTTCTATCCCCTTTTAAATTCAATGGATGTGTTTGGCGGAGATGTTGGTGGCTCTTTTATGGATCTGCTAGCGTTGCAGATCCCTCAATTATCGGGAGGTAATTTCTTTGAACTTTTTCTTGAATCCAATTAAATACTTTTTCTTATTACCCTCTACCATTTAAACATTTCCAGAGTGCAGTGTGAAGAGAACAATGCTTTGTTTGATTCAACAGTGCCAATCGAGCCGGATGAAATAAATTACTCTAACAATGAACACTTGCCCATGCACTAGTAGAAAACAGGGATTTGGTCCAGGCCGAGGTGGCCCATTAGTCCCAGTTCAGTCCAGAACCGGGACCCATGGGGCCATCTGCCCGGTTCATGAGGCCAGGGGCCTGCCAGGCCTCGTGGGGGCATTGGTCCCGGTTTGTCATGCCCCTTTGGTCCCGGTTGGTCGGACGAACCAGGACCAATGGGCCTCGCTCCTGGCCCACCATCATTGGTCCCGGTTGGTAGCTTGAACCGGGACCACAGGCTTCCCTTTAGTCCTGGTTCATACCACGAACCGGGACCAATGAGGTGCCTATATATACCCCTCGCTCGCGAGCAGAGCACCCCAATGCTCTGTTTTTCTCTGGCAGACGAGGGGAGGGCTTTGTGGTGCTCTAGCTCACCTCCTATGCACATGAGGTGTTCGATGAAATGCCCGAGCCACACTAGTTAAGCTTTCTCCTCTCGAAGGTCGACCTCAAAGCTCCATTTTCCTTGAGATTTGTCTAGGTTTAGCGGCCCGTCACGTCCCACTCCCGTCTTCACCGCCGTCGATCGCCCGCACTGATCTCGTCGCCGGCACCACCGTGGTGAGCGTCTTGTTCTTATCTTCTTTCTGAAAGAAAAAATTCTTACTTTAGATAGATACTTGTCTAATTTTCTTACTTTTATTATTGCTTGTTAATATATAGTGCGATGGTTTTGGTATCCGCCCCCGTCGGCCCTCGTCCTGGCTATGATTCGGATGTGGTATATATTATATTTTTATAACTATTAGGTTCATTTATTGTTTATGACAATTATGCGGACCAACATGACAGAGATTTTATTTATCTAGGAGGTAGTTGAAGCAGAAATTCCAACCGACCCTATTGTCGAGAGGTTAAATTTATTTGAAGAAGAAAACAATTACTTGAAGGAAAAAATAAAAAAAATTGAGGAGCAGAAGATGATATTGGAGTTGCAAGTTGCGGATGTCGTCGATGATCACAAGATCAAGATGGATGCAATGCGGTTGAAGATGAGAAAGATTAGAAAATATGCCATTCATACCGAGGTTTGGTATCATTATGCCGTTGGATCAATTGTTACCTTGTTAAGATTATGATCGCATTTGTTTTCGCATTGAAATGTTTTACATAGTTTCAACGTATGGTTTAATTAATTAGATGCTCTGGAGAGCTATATGTTGTTAGATGAGAACTATGTATGTACTTTGGTTTTAATGTGATGATGAACTTCTATTAATTTGGTCACATGATTATCTATTCATGATGTTCTGCAATGGTTTTTGACACACTTAATTATATATAATGCACGCAGATGAACCGGCAATGGATGTACGGTGAAATACACACCTCCGAGTACATTAAGGGCGTGCATGATTTTCTCGAAGTGGCAGAGGCAAACAAGCAGAATGGTTTTATGTGTTGTCCATGCCCTAAATGTGGGAATACAAAGTCTTACTCTGACCGGAAAATCCTTCACACCCACCTGCTTTAAAATGGTTTCATGCCACACTATAATGTTTGGACGAGGCACGGAGAAATAGGGGTTATGATGGAAGACGGTGAAGAAGAAGAGGACGATGACAACTATGGGCCCCCTGAATACCGTGATGCTGCAACGGGGGAAGCTGCTGAAGATCAAGAGGAACCAGACGATGTGCCCAATGATGTTGCAACGGGGGAAGCTGCTGAAAATCATGAGGAACCAGACGATGTGCCCGATGATGATGATCTCCACTGGGTCATTGTCGATGCAAGGACGCAATGCAAAAGTCAAAAGGAGAATCTGAAGTTCGATCGCATGTTAGAGGATCACAAAAAAGGGCTGTACCCCAATTGTGAAGATGGCAACACAAAGCTCGGTACTGTACTGGAATTGATGCAGTGGAAGGCAGAGCATGCTGTGCCTGACAAGGGATTTGAGAAGCTACTGAAAATATTGAAGAAGAAGCTTCCAAAGGATAACGAATTGCCTGATAGTACATACGCAACAAAGAAGGTCGTATGCCCTCTAGGATTGGAGGTGCACAAGATACATGCATGCCCTAATGACTGCATCCTCTACCGCGGTGCGTACAAGGATCTGAACGCATGCCCGGTATGCGGTGCATTGCGGTATAAGATCAGACGAGATGACCCTGGTGATGTTGACGGCGAGCCACCCAGGAAGAGGGTTCCTACGAAGGTGATGTGGTATGCTCCTATAAGACCACGGTTGAAACGTCTGTTCAGAAAGGAAGAGCATGCCAAGTTGATGCGATGGCATAGTGAGGACCGAAGAAAGACGAGAAGTTGAGAGCACCAGCTGACAGGTCGCGGTGGAGAAAAATCGAGAGAAAGTACTGGCATGAGTTTGCAAGTGACCAAAGGAACGTATGGTTTGGTTTAAGCACAGATGGCATTAATCCTTTCGGGGAGGAGAGCAGCAATCACAGCACCTGGCCCATGACTCTATGTATGTATAACCTTCCTCCTTGGATGTGCATGAAGCGGAAGTTCATTATGATGCCAATTCTCATCCAAGGCCCTAAGCAACTCGGCAACGACATTGATGTGTTCCTAAGGCCTTAGTTGAAGAAATTTTATAGCTGTGGAATGGAAATAGTGTACGTACGTGGGATGAGCACAAACAGGAGGAATTTAACTTGCACACGTTGCTGTTTGTAACCATCAACGATTGGCCCGCTCTCAGTAACCTTTCAGGACAAACAAACAAGGGATACCACGCATGCACACACTGTTTAGAAGAAACTGAAAGTATATACCTGGACAAATGCAGGAAGAATGTGTACCTGGTCCATCGTCGATTTCTTCAGACCAACCATCAATGTCGAGAGAAAGGCAAGCATTTCAAAGGCGAGGCAGATCACGGTAAGAAGCCCGCCATGCGTACCGGTGATCATGTACTTGCTATGGTCAATGATTTACACGTAATCTTTGGAAAGGGTCCCGGCAGACTAGCTGTTCCGAATGACGCTGAGGGACACACACCCATGTGGAAGAAGAAATCTATATTTTGGGACCTACCCTATTGGAAAGACCTAGAGGTCCGCTCTTCAATCGACGTGTTGCACGTGACGAAGAACCTTTGTGTGAACCTGCTAGGCTTCTTGGGCGTGTATGAGAAGACAAAAGATACACCTGAGGCACGGGAGGACCTGCAACGTTTGCACGAAAAAGACGGCATGCCTCTGAAACAGTATAAAGGTCCTGCCAGCTACACTCTTACGAAAGAAGAGAGAGAAATCTTCTTTGAATGCCTGCTAAGTATGATGGTCACGACTGGCTTCTCGTCGAATATAAAGGGAATAATAAATATGCCAGAGAAAAAGTTCCAGAACCTAAAGTCTCATGACTGCCACATGATTATGACGCAATTTCTTCCGGTTGCATTGAGAGGGCTTCTACTAGAAAACGTCCGATTAGCCATTGTGAAGCTATGTGCATTCCTCAATGCAATCTCTCAGAAGGTGATCAATCCAGAAATCGTACCAAGGCTAAGGACTAATGTGGCGCAATTTCTTGCAAGTTTCGAGCTGGTGTTCCCACCATCCTTCTTCAATATCATGACGCGCGTCCTAGTTCATCTAGTCGACGAGATTGTCATTCTGGGGCCCATACTTCTACACAATATGTTCCCCTTTGAGAGGTTCATGGGAGTCCTAAAGAAATATGTCCGTAACCGCGCTAGGCCAGAAGGAAGCATCTCCATGGGCCATCAAACAGAGGATGTCATTGGTTTTTGTGTTGACTTCATTCCTGGCCTTAAGAAGATAGGTCTCCCTAAGTCACAGTATGAGGGGAGACTAACTAGAAAAGGCATGCTGGGAGGGGCCTCAATAATATGCAGGGACGGATATTCTTGGTCTCAAGCACACTACACAGTTCTACAGAACTCTACCTTGGTGACCCCGTATGTCGATGAACACAAGAACAGTCTGTGCTCCAAACACCCGGAGCAGTGCGACGACTGGATTACATGTGAACACATCATGACTTTTAGCAATTGGTTGGAAACACGTCTCAGAGGTGACAACACTGTTTGTGATGAGCTGTCCTTGTTGTCCAGGGGACCATCTTTGACTGCATTGACTTACAAAGGATACGAGATAAATGGGAATACATTTTACACGATCGCCCAAGATTAAAAGAGCACCAACGAAAACAGCGATGTCTGCTTTGATGTAGCAACCGAGAAGGCAAAGGACACATATTATGGTTACATAGTGGACATATGGGAACTTGACTACGGGCATGATTAAGTGCAAATGGGTCAATCTGTCAGGAGGCGGGGTACAGGTAGACCCAGTACGGAATGACAAAAGTGGATCTCGACAATCTTGCATATGCAGACGAACCATTTGTCCTAGCCAATGATGTGGCACAGGTTATCTATGTGAAGGACATGTCTACCAAACCGAGAAAAAGAAAATATAAGGAAGCGAATACATCATACGATGAGACAAAGCGCCACATAGTTCTTTCAGAAAAAAGGGACATTGTGAGAGTGGAGGGTAAGACAGACATGTCTGAAGATTATGAAAAGTTTCATGAAATTCCTCCCTTCAAAGTCAAGGCTGACCCAAGCATCCTGATAAATGACGAAGATTATCCATGGTTACGGCGCAATAAGCAAATGACACAAGCGAAGAAAAAGTTAAGACTTTCTCCCGCAACTATTATGATGATACCATGCCAACTTTGTAACAGACGAGTATGATACCATTGTCCGTTTTGTACATGCACATGCTATGTGGGTGAAATTATAATACCATGCCAACTTTCAACATTTTCAGAGTTCATTTGAAATGCTTTAATGTCTTATGGTTCTACCCTCATAATACCATTATTCAAATATTAACTATTTAAATTTGAAATCTAATGGCACTAACAGAAAGTTTATAACTTTTTTCTAAAACTAATGGCACTAACAGAAAGTTTATATTTTTTCTGACCTAAAAGCAAAAAAGAATTAAAAAATAAAGCAAAAAACAAAAGAAAATAAATAATGCAAAAAACAAAACAAAAAAAAACTAGGAAAAAAACTATTTTTATAGTAAAGTTAATCACAAACTTGTGATTCACACAAATTTCAAACAATTCAAATTTTAACTATTCAAATTTGAAAACTAGTGGCACTAACAGAAAGTTTATAATTTTTCTAAAACTAATGGCACTAACAGAAAGTTTATAATTTTTCTAAAACTAATGGCACTAACAGATGCTGGCCTAAAAGCAAAAAGAATTAAAAAAGCAAAAAACAAAAGAAAATAAATAATGCAAAAAAAATAATAATGGAAAAAGCTATTTTTATAGTAAAGTTAATCACAAACTTGTGATTCACACAAATTTCAAAAATTCAAATTTTAACTATTCAAATTTGAAAACTATTGGCACTAACAGAAAGTTTATAATTTTTCTGACCTAAAAGCAAAAAGAATTGAAAAATAAAGCAAGAAACAAAAGAAAATAAATAATGCAAAAAAACAAAAAAACTGGAAAAAATAAAAAAAACTACCACCTATTGGGCCACCATGGCCTGAATTCGACTAGAAACCCAAGTTGGGCCAGGATTCAGGCCCGCAGAAGGCCCAATAGGCCCGCAGACAGCATAGTGTGAGATTAGGCCTGTAAGCCTGCATTTGAGAGGAGCTCGAGAGGGCAGCCGCAGTGGGGCTTATAAACCACTCCGAGCCCCTCTCAACTAGCGAGGTGGGACTAAACTTTTGGCCGCGGGCAGCGCAAGGCCTTTGGTGCCGGTTGGTACCACCAACCGGGACTAAAGGGGCATTGGTCCCGGTTTGTGGCACCAACCGGGACCAATGCTCCTCGCCCCTGGCCCATGACCATTAGTCCCGGTTTGTGCCACAAACCGGGACTAAAGGGTTGGTCCTCATTGCGGACAGAGTTTAGTCCCACCTTGCCAACCGAAGGGGGCTCACACCGGTTTATAAGCCCTTCCCTCTCTGCCATATTGAGCTCCTCTCAAAGTGGAAATAGATGCCCTTATAGAGAAAAATTTAACCTAAATTCAGAGTGAATTTCTCTGAAATTCATAGAAATTTACTATGAATTTAGGTTGAATTTTCTCTTTAAGCGCATCTATTCTTATTTTTTAGTAAGTTAATCACAAACTTGTGATTCACACAAATTTCAAAGAATTCAAATTTTAACTATTCAAATTTGAAAACTAATGGCACTAACAGAAAGTTTATAATTTTTGTAAAACTAATGGCACTAACAGAAAGTTTATAATTTTGCTAACCTAAAAGCAAAAAGAATTAAAAATTAAAAAAAAAGAAAGTAAATAATGCAAAAAACAAAACAAAAAAACAGGAAAAAACTATTTTTATAGTAAAGTTAATCACAAACTTGTGATTCACACAAATTTCAAACAATTCATATTTTAACTATTCAAATTTGAAAACTAATGGCACTAACAGAAATTTTATAATTTTGGTGACGTAAAAGCAAAAAGAATTAAAAAATAAAGCAAAAAACAAAAGAAAATAAATAATGCAGAAAAAAAACAAAAAAACTAGAAAAAACTATTTTCTAGTAAAGTTAATCACAAACTTATGATTCACATAAATTTCAAAGAATTCAAAATTTACCTTTCAAATTTTAAAAATATTGGCACTAACAGAAAGTTTATAATTTTGCTAACCTAAAAGCAAAAAGAATTAAAAATTAAAGCAAAAAACAAAAGAAAATAAATAATGCAAAAAACAAAACAAAAAAACAGGAAAAAACTATTTTTATAGTAAAGTTAATCACAAACTTGTGATTCACACAAATTTCAAACAATTCAAATTTTAACTATTCAAATTTGAAAACTAATGGCACTAACAGAAAGTTTATAATTTTGTTGACCTAAAAGCAAAAAGAAGTAAAAAATAAAGCAAAAAACAAAAGAAAATAAATAATGCAGAAAACAAAACAAAAAACTGGAAAAAAACAATTTTTCTAGTAAAGTCAATCAGAAACTTGTGATTCACACAAATTTCAAAGAATTCAAATTTTAACTATTCAAATTCAAAAACTAATGGCACTAACAGAAAGTTTATAATTTTGCTGACCTAAAAGCAAAAAGAATTAAAAAATAAAGCAAAAAACAAAAAATAATAATGCAGAAGGCAAAACAAAAAAACTGGAAAAAACTATTTTTCTAGTAAAGTTAATCACAAACTTGTGATTCACATAAATTTCAAAGAATTTAAATTTTAACTATTCAAATTTGAAAACTAATGGCACTAACAGAAAGTTTATAATTTTTCTAAAACTAAAAGCAAAAAAGAATAAAAAATAAAGCAAGAAACAAAAGAAAAATAAATAATGCAAAAAACAAAACAAAAAAACTGGAAAAAAAATAAAAAACTACCACCTATTGGGCCACCACGGTCTGAATATGACTAGAAACCCAACCTGGGCCAGGATTCAGGCCCGCAGAAGGCCCAATAGGCCCACAGACAGCATAGTGTAAGATTAGGCCCGTAAGCCTGCATTTGAGAGGAGCTCGAGAGGGCAGCCGCAGTGGGGCTTATAAACCACTCTCGAGCTCTCTCAGCTAGCGAGGTGGTACTAAACTTTTGACGCGGGGCAGTACAAGGCCTTTGGTCCCGGTTGGTGCCACCAACCGGGACTAAAGGGGTGCATTGGTCCCGGCTCGCACTACAAGAAATATGTCAACTTATGACCTTCTGTCAGTGACCCTCGAAGAATTGGTCATAAATTTATGACCATTTTAGACCAATTGGTCAAAAGCTGTTCAGGGGGCTCCAAACCCTAAACCATTGCGACCATTTTGGTCAGAAAGGTCATAATTTCCTTACATGAAATGGTCACAAAGCAAACAATGCTAGTCCGCTGTCTTATTTCTAGTTGTTAATGACCATGGTCATAGCCTTGTAGATTGTGGTGGGTTGTGATGACTAGGCGCCATCTCATCAGTTTTGCCTATGTGTCATGTCCATGTGGCAGTTTTTGCCCTAGGTTGTGAAGCAACCTATATTTCTATCATTCCCAAAATTCCCAAAAAAATCTCATAAATTCTTTAGGGTATATCTTCATCAAATATGTAAAAATCCTTCCTTGCCTAGTTCAAAACTAATTCAACAATATTCATTTTCCTATTATGTTCACAACAACACTTTATGAAGGAAGTGCTATTTATATATTCTTGATTGCCCTCGGAATTTTTGGGCACTCTTTCCTATCCAAATCATTACCGCGTGACAAAATTCAGCTCCATTTTCCTAGCAAATCTTCCTCGGCAAATTTCCAAAGTTTTTGTCCACCTAGAAGCATTATGAAGGAAGTACCTTTTTTATTTCTCTAAATGACATGAAATTTATACAGTTCCTTCATATGCCCAAATTATCACCCTCCTCCAAATTGCAGCTCAGTCAAATCATCTATGTGAGCCCAGGTTCAATTTATATTTTATGGCCAAATTGGCACCTTGCAAAGCAAGTGTTATATAGACCCATCCTATTATCCTCAAACTTTTCGGGCACTCTTCCATACCCAAATCATTGCCACATGATAATATTCAGCTCAATTTTCCTAGTAAATCTTTCTCAGGAAATTTCCAAAGTTTCTACCTCGAGAGAAGCTTTGTGAAGTAAGTACTAGCTAGGCTTACCCAAATGATCTGAAAATTTACCAGCGCATGACCATACCTAAGTAACTTACCTGCACCAATTTTTAGCTCATTTTATTCATCCAATCTCTCTCACTAGTTTTCCCAAGTTTTTGTCCATAGAAGAGCATTGTGAAGTAAGTACTACTTTGGCATGTCAAAATGATATCAATTTTCTACAATGCTTTCCTATGCCTAAAAAACCATCCTCCATCAAATTTCAGCTCAATCCATTCATTATTTTGAGCCCAGCTTCAACATTCATATTTTTGTCCAGTGTGGTACTTTGCAAAGCAAGTACCACCTAGAATCCTCCTTTTGAGATGAAAATTTGTGAATACATTATCCTTAGAAGATTATCATCCTCGGCCAAAACTCACGCCCATTGGCCATGTGCATTTCCCGTACCGCTAATCAAACACTTGGCTGCTTATTCATGTTTGAGCAACGATTGGTCTCCTCGTGAGAATCTTATGTTGTTATTTTCTTCCTAGCACCTACCTAGGGAGTGCCCAACCCACTAGACATGCCTAGGCCGCCCAGAACACATGGCAACGCCACGGCCACGCGGTGACCACGCGGCGGGCATGCGAGTTTACGCGCTCTAGAGTTGGGGGCCTCGGCCACCGCCCAAACCTCGACGTATCGCCACCAAACCATGTATTTATGATTAAATAGATACTTTTGTACCTAGAAATGATTTGTGGAAAAAATAAATAGCAAACTATGAGGCAGCTGGAGTTCAAATTTGACCCGCTTCCAGCTGAATCGACGGGAATTTGTCTTTTTCACCAGAGGTGGATCAAAACTTTTGACACCCAACCATTTTGTCAATTGTGCATTAAATGTATCCTAGTATTTTATAAAAATGATTTGGTACAATTTTGCAACAAATATATGGTAGGTCCTTCACAAAAAAACCTCATTTCGGGCACTCGAAAAATGGAAAATGAATTTTCCGTGCAAAGAAAATGAAAACTCCCTTTGGCAACATTTTTTGGAATTCCAAGATGCACCCTTGTGCACAATATGAGATCATTTGAATAAACTATGCCATGAATGTGGCCATAAGATTGATCGTTTGGGTTGAAATACATGAATCTTCACAAATGATAGCTCATTTCTGAGAACACTTTTTTAAAATAATTACCGTATTACAAGTTTATTATTTTTCCTGGAAACTTGGTCACATATAATGACACAATGCGAAGGTTTTCCAAATTTTTGACTTTTTTTGAATTTTTTATGCCCGTTTCAAAATGCGGTCAAAACGGCGGGCTTGACCGTTCCTAGCTAGTGGTTGAATCTTGGAATTTTTTTGGTGTTTCTCTGATAAAATAGATACTTATTTCCTAGAAATGATTTTTGGAAAAAATAAAGAGCAAACTATGAGGCAGCTACAGTTGAAATTTGACCCGTTTCCAACTGAATCGACGACAATTTTTCTTTTTCACCAGAGGTGGATCAAAACTTTTTTCACCCAACCATTTGGTCAATTGTGCATTATATATGTCCTAGTATTTTATAAAATTTATTCGATCCAATTTTGCAACAATTATTTGGTAGTTCCTTCACAAAAAAACCTCCTTTCGGGCACTCGGAAAATGGAAAATGGTTTTTTCTTCCAAAGAAAATGAAAACTTCCTTAGGCAACATTGTTTGACATTCCAATATGCACGCTTGTGCACAATATGAGATCATTTGAACAAACTATGCCACGAATGTGGCCATAAGATTGATCATTTGGCTTGAAAGCCATGAATCTTGAGAGATGATAGCTCATTTCTGAGAATACTTTTTTAAAATAATTGCCATATTACAAGTTTGTTATTTTTCCTGGGAACTTGGCCACATATAATGACACAATGCGAAGGTTTCCCAATTTTTTGATTTTTTTTGAATTTTTTATGCCCGTTTCAAAATGCGGTCAAAACGGCGGGCTTGACCGTTCCTAGCTAGTGGTTGAATCTTGGAAAACTTTTGGTGTTTCTCTAATTAAATAGATACTTATGTACCTAGAAATGATTTTTGTAAAAAATAAATAGCAAACTATGAGGCAGCTGCAGTTCAAATTTGACCCGCTTCCAACTAAATCGGCAGAAATTTGTCTTTTTCACGAGAGGTGGATCAAAACTTTTCACACCCAACCATTTTGTCAATTGTTCATTAAATATGTCCTAGTATTTTAGAAAATTGATTCGGTCCAATTTTGCAACAATTATTTGGTAGTTCCTTCACAAAAAAACCTCCTTTCGGGCACTCGGAAAATGAAAAATGGTTTTTTCGTCCAAAGAAAATGAAAACTTCCTTAGGCAACATTGTTTGCCATTCCAATATGCACCCTTGTGCACAATATGAGATCATTTGAACAAACTATGCCACGAATGTGGCCATAAGATTGATCATCTGGCTTGAAAGCCATGAATCTTCAAAGATGATAGCTCATTTTTTAGAACACTTTTTAAAAATAATTGCCGTATTACAAGTTTGTTATTTTTCCTGGGAACTTGGCCACATATAATGACACAATGCGAAGGTTTCCCAATTTTTTGATTTTTTTTGAATTTTTTATGCCCGTTTCAAAATGCGGTCAAAACGGCGGGCTTGACCGTTCCTAGCTAGTGTTTGAATCTTGGAAAACTTTTGGTGTTTCTCTGATTAAATAGATACTTATGTACCTATAAATGATTTTTGTAAAAAATAAATAGCAAACTATGAGGCAGCTGCAGTTGAAATTTGACCCGCTTCCAACTAAATCGGCGGAAATTTGTCTTTTTCACGAGAGGTGGATCAAAACTTTTTACACCCAACCATTTTGTCAATTGTTCATTAAATATGTCCTAGTATTTTAGAAAATTGATTTGGTCCAATTTTGCAACAATTATTTGGTAGTTCCTTCACAAAAAACGTCCTTTCGGGCACTCGGAAAATGAAAAATGGTTTTTTCGTTCAAAGAAAATGAAAACTTCCTTAGGCAACATTGTTTGCCATTCCAATATGCACCCTTGTGCACAATATGAGATCATTTGAACAAACTATGCCACGAATGTGGCCATAAGATTGATCATTTGGCTTGAAAGCCATGAATCTTCAAAGATGATAGCTCATTTCTGAGAACACTTTTTTAAAATAATTGCCGTATTACAAGTTTGTTATTTTTCCAGGGAACTTGGCTACATATAATGACGCAATGTGAAGGTTTCCCAATTTTTTGATTTGTTTTGAATTTTTTATGCCCGTTTCAAAATGCGGTCAAAACGGCGGGCTTGACCGTTCCTAGCTAGTGGTTGAATCTTGGAAAACTTTTGGTGTTTCTCTGATTAAATAGATACTTATGTACCTAGAAATGATTTTTGAGAAAAATAAAGAGCAAACTACGAGGTAGATACAGTTCAAATTTGACCTGCTTCCAACTAAATTGGCGAAAATTTGTCTTTTTCATGAGAGGTAGATCAAAACTTTTTACACCCAACCATTTGGTCAATTGTGCATTAAATATGGCCTAGTATTTTATAAAAATGATTTGGTGAAAATTTGTAATAAATATATGATAGGTCCTTCACAAAAGAACTCATTTTGGACACATGATAAATGAAACAAATGAATTAAAAGAAGTCATTTCTCATAACTCTTTGAAAAATATTTGTCTTATTTCAATTTGTGATTATTCCTGAAAACTAAATTCAAATTTGCTGTCACAATGCGAAGTTTTTTTTTCAATTTTTCAGGTTATAATAAAATAGCTAACATGATTTAGCACCTTACTTTTAGTCGATTACGACCAATTTAAATGGTCAAAATATCATACATGTATACTGCGTTTTGATTGGTCCAGAGGCCTCTCACGCGGATCGTGGATATATCACCGTAGGATGCTCCTGGATCCAACGGCCCGCACGTCGCCCGTCTCACCCATATCCCTTCGCACCCTTCTCTCGCACCCTTCTTTCCCACGCACTGACGCCCCTCTCTCCTCTCCCTCACTGCGATCTGATCTGAATCTACCGCCGCCCATCGTCGCCCACCACCACTACCGCCCACTGTCGCCCACCCCCTCCGCCGCCCACCACCACCGTCGACGACCCTCACCATCGAGCCCACGCCCCGACCCGCGCCCTCTAGTACTCGCCCGCAACCCTCACCCGTGGCTAGGTTTTCGACCGCCACCCCTAACTTCATCGGGATCTGCCAAATCCGGCGACGGCGAGGCCAGAGGTGGCCAGATCTGGCACCGGTAAGCCCTTCCCCTCCTTATTCGCGCACTATCTCCTCCTCACCTCACCTCGTCTTGTGTTCCCTTTCGGTAGGTCAACATGGTTGTGGATGGGACGACGACGATGGCAGGAGGGGCGAACCTCAATGGGACGGGTCGCCACCACGGAGATGGAGATCCTTCTCCCCTACCACGCAACCTCCCTCCCAGCGCCAACAGAGCGCCGACTACCATGACGCGACAGCGCTGTTGCAAGCCTCGCAGGGCTGTGCATCTCGTCGTCTGCCGCGCCCTACCAGGAGCTCCATCACCCACGCATCTCCTCTGAGGAGGGGACGGTGGCTTGTGCGTCGGCGTGGTTGGCTCCAGCTCCCCGCCGACCTATGACTCCACATGCGTCACCATCTTCGACCACAGGTCCATGTCCTCGATCTGCTTCCTTTGCTTCCCGTAGGTTTCCGCGTAGATCTGGCCGTTTGATTTGATGCGGATGCGAATTTGGATCTCCATCGCTGTAGGTTTCCCGTAGGTTTCCTGTTCGTACAAGGGTGGGCTCATCGAGGTGTGTGGTGGTAGGCTCGCTCGGCCCTAGCATCTTCTGTTGAACGGACATGCCGCCTCTTTGGCGCCGGCTACATGAGAGCCATGGTGAGCTCTCTTCTCGATCTATGGTGAGCCAATACTTAAAATTTCAACAACTAGTATACATCTATGGTGAGCCAGTTAGTAATCGTGGCTGAGTCATCGATACTCACCTAGCAGCCACTTGTTGGCCACTTGATTCAGAGTTTCAGACCATATAGCCACGCTTTAGAAGGCTGTATTTGGTAATCACCCAAAATGCCTCTCTTTTTTTAGCTGATGAATCGTCCTACATGCACATTTTGCTTGATGTCCGTGTTTATCCAGATTCCAGAATGTTTGATTGCAACATTCTATTGAATATAGAAGTATAGGACCAGCGTACATGATCTGGAACCTTTTGGTTTCGATCAGTTGCTGCTGCTGATTTAATGCCTATGCTCACACTGTTGTTGATTAAATGCTTATGTTGTTGCTGCATGCTTATGCTACTGATTCAATGCTTAGGAATTGATTGAATTGAACCTGTTGTAATCCTTCCTGATGCAGTGTCCAAGATATTCAGTGAACTGTGTGGATTCAGACAGCAACGCTTCAGTTAACTGTGTAGATCATGCACTGTATTGTTAATCACCAGTTATTGTTTCCTTTCACTGTGTCGTCGTGCCGGTTACTACTACTGTTCCTACATAATCAAAAGCGTGGATGGATGATTATCTCAGATCAGATGTTGCTAGATTACTTTCTTAGATTTCTTTTGTCACCAAGCCACACAGATCTTCTAGTTAGATAGAATCCGCTACACTAGGGTGATGAATGAACGAACAAACAATAATAGGAACATGGGCACCAGATTTTAGAGGGCTTGTGATTTTGTGGTTGCAGCAAGCCCGCCTTGTACGCCTGACGAGTTTATCCTGTGTATTTTGTCTTGCTAGACGAGTTATCCAGCAATACTAGTGCATAGTAGAAAATTATCATAGATCCTGGCTGTAACCTGCTTTTGTTCTTGTAACTTTGGCCCACATGATTTTGTGGGGATTTGGTACCAGACTAGAGGTAGAGGCTTGACAATTTCTTGCTGTTTCAGTCAAGTGCTTGATAGATAGCTGTCTCATATGCATTTTCCATTCCTAATGGTGCTTTTTAATTTCCTTGCCAGGCCAAATAAAAGATGTTGTTCTCGGTGGAGTTGCACTTGAGGATGAGCACAGAGAGAAATTTCATCAAATCCAAAAGGTAGGTTCTTTGTTCTTATCAGATGTTGGCAGATTTTATTTTGTTGTGCATATGCCAGGTGTGTCTACCTGATTGTAAACATAATTGCAATACTGTATATATGTTGACAATCTAGTAAAACAAACTAGTTGTGCCTGGGTTTGTGGATCTTAAAAAAAATCATCTATGCTTTCCTTACTCATACAAAACGCCCAGCTGTTATTCTTGTTAATACAAGCATGCATACCATCTGCACCTTCACCAAACAGAAAAGGCTCTAGCCACATATTCCTCTTTACTGAAAACTCATTGTTCTTTTCTAAACTATTGCAAAAATCGAGCAGTGGAACTGATTATATAAATTTTTTATTGTCTTGGTAGCTTCACTCGTGTTTGCCACTGATTGGTTTCTGCTTAACCCATGTGTAGAGGGAGTACTAAACAGCAGGATTTCAATCACCTTGTATACACTAGCAGCTTGCTTACACAGTTGTCACTTTTGCTTGTGGTAGCCATTATGTGGCTGAATCATGTTTGTGTCTACTAATCATCAGTTAATAGTATTTGGCTTCTTGTGATGGTCTAGGACTATTTTAGGGTGATGAGGATATGCTTTCTGATTTATAGTTACTAATCTGTGGTCTGGTGTCATATTATGGTCTAATATTTTTTGTTTTGACTCTTTTTCTGGTGCGAGGAAAGCTGTGAGTAGACGTCAACGATGCCTACTTGTTTGGCTGCTACAGTGATGCATGCGCCGGTCAAGCAAGCACACATGCATATACGTTCCTACTATATTCCTGCTATATACGTACATGTGTAAATTTATTTCTGAGAGATGTGTTATGTAAACCTGGGAGATGTGTTATGTGATGTGATATGATGGATGATTTGAATTCGACATGGAGTTTTCCTGATTGGAATATGAAACAACTTTGTCCAAACATTTCTTTCAAAATCTAAGATCTAATATTGGACAAATAATTGGGCTGGAAAAGGCAACAACCGAACAAGCATTGGACTGTTTAAAAAGCGAAACAAAAAAACCTTAGAAAATAAAACAAAGAAATATACTGCAAAAAAGGCCGAGGCCCCCTAGTATGGAAAAACCTAACAAAAAGGCCGAATTGTAGGGTATGGCCCATGCTGAAATTAATAGGAAAAAATACATTAAAAAGACCGAATTGTTGGGCTCGACCCATGTAGAAGATCGAATTAGACCGGGCTGAATCTTGTGCCATGTCAGATTGCCACGCTGGATGCCTACGTGGCCTAGGGAGGTTGCTAGTGACCAAAACGCCATAGTAGACGTATTTTGGTCAAAAACGTCTACGACCATTCCAGAAGAAAGGTCGCTATAGTAAGTTTACGACGGCCAGCTTTTGACCTTATGTTTTTGGTCACAAATGGAAATTTGTGACCATATAGTGACCAATAGTAGTGGTCACAAGTTGACATATTTCTTGTAGTGTCGTGGCACCAACCGGGACTAATGCCTCCCTTTAGTCCTGGTTGGTGGCACCAACCGGGACCAAAGGCCTTCGCTTCCTGCCCTTTGGGCTGCTGAAAAGTGACCTTTGGTCCTGGTTGGTGGCACCAACCGGGACTAAAGGGAGGCATTAGTCCCGGTTGGTGCCACGAACCGGGACTAATAGCTTTGCTATACAAGATGACACTTAGGAAATTTTAACTTCTCATTCGCAGTTGCCCCCGACGACGCCGACGACATCGACGCCGCCAGGCTGCCCCGACGCCGCCCGCCGCCCCCGCCGTCGCCCACCAACGCTATCGCCCGCGCCTCGCCGTCGCCAGCGCCCTCTCCCGACGCCTTCGCCGCTCGCTGCCCTTGCCCTGACGCGCGCCACCCCGGCCCTGCCCCGATGCGCACCGCCCCGGCCCCCCCCCCGTCGTTGCAGTCACCCTACCCCGCCCATTCGTCGCCGTCGCCCCCTGCCCCGAGCACGCGCCCCTGCCCCGTTGACGTCATCGCCGTCGCCATCCTCGCCGCCGACCCCGGGCCCCTGCCCCGATCACCTTGCTCCGGTCGGCGCCCTCCCTGTCCTATATATGCTTGTTTTTCTATATATGCTTGTTTTTTCATATCTATGATGATATATGTATGCTTGTTTTTTTCATGTATATATGCTTGTTTTTTTCTTATATATGATGATGTATATGCTTGTTATCATAATTGTTTTTGTTCATATATATGATGATTTTTATATAGAATATGATGTTTTTTTGTTCATAGATGATCATATATATGATGTATGCATGGATGTGGATGAAATGAGATGAGATGAGATGAGATGTGTTTTCTGTTGGAGAAGAAAACATTTTTTCCATGCAAAAGTTCCATTTTTAGAAAAGTTTTATATATAGCTAGGAAAGGAAGAAGAAGAAAAAGAATGAGAGGAAAAAGGAAAATAAGAAGAGGAAGAAAGGAGAAGAAGAGGAGAGGAAGAAGAGGAGAAATAAATAATAAGAAGAAAAAAGAAGAAAAAGAAGAGGAGAAGAAGACAGGAATAGAGGAGAATAAGAAGAGAAAATAGAATATTCTATTTTCTCTTCTTCTCCTCTTTTTTTTTTCTTTTTTTCTTCGATCTTCTCCTCTATTAATATCTTCTTCTCCTCTTTTTATTTCTTCTTCGTCTTCTTATTTTTTATTGGATATGTCGTTGTCGATATACCCCGTGTCCCGATAAGTTCAAGACGACGGGGGGTGGGTTCGACCTACCCCCTCCCCGATAATATTATTTTCCCATGTATGTATGCAAAAGTTACATTTTTAGAAAAGTTTTATATATCTAGTTAGGAAAGGAAGAAGAAGAAAAAGAATGAGAGGAAAAAAGGAAAATAAGAAGAGGAAGAAAGGAGAAGAAGAGGAGAGGAAGAAGAGGAGAAATAAATAAGAAGAAGAAAAAAGAAGAAAATGAAGAGGAGAAGAAGAAAAAAAAAATAGAATATTCTATTTTATCTTGAAGCGTTGCCGAGGTCGGTCTCCTACCCCCTCCCGCCGCGCCCCTACCCTTGAAGTGTTGCCGAGGCCACCCCAAACCCAGAATAATCTAGGTCTACGTTTGCCACTAATATATCCACATGCTGTCATGTTTGTGTAATAATTGCCATGTTGTAACATTTGCAGAAACAATGGAGTTCGGACGAGACGAGGAACAAGAAGAGGTGTTGGGGGACATAATCTTAGCCGGAGGTGATGTCATGTCGTATCTTAATGACAATGATGGTCTGGAAGCAGAACAGGGTGAAGAAGAAGCAGGCTACGGTGATCGAAGAATGGAGGAGGAAACACATGATTATGATGGCTCCGGTGACCCAATGCTAGTGCAAGAAGGAGCCCGTTGTGACGGCTCCGGTAACCGAACAGAGTCCGGCCAGGTAAATATATTAGTTAAGCCTGTGATGACTAGCTAATTGATGCATTCATTGTTTTGGTATGTACACATATTAATTAACTCTTGTCTAATTCTTCTTTTTTCTAGCCCTTCGGATCGAGCTCAACTTCGGTAAAGATATGAGGCCCGAAGAAAAAGTTGCGCTCGGATGAAAGGTTTGAGATCACAGAAATCGCGCACGACGGCATGCCGATTGAACCCATCCGGACAAAGGAAGCATTTTCTGCTCAGTGCGGGGTTCTTGTTAGGGACAAGATCCCGATCAGCATCCAGCAATGGTATAAGCCTAAGAACAAAGACCTTGATATGCAGAAAGATGATCTTTGGACTGAGCTGAAGGAAAATTTCACCCTACCGCCAGAGGAGGATCCGGAGAAGCCAGTTAAAGAGCAATTAATCAAGTCTCATGCTCTTAAGAAGATGGCAGAGCTATTCAGGTGGTGCAAGAATGAGCTGAAAACATTTGTCGACAACGAAGAGACACCATAATTCATTGGCAGATATGAGAAGATCAGAGATCACTAGCCCGCATTTGTGACCTACAAGACATCGGAAAATAGTAAGAAGATGTCGGCGACAAACAAGAAAAATGCTGCAAAGAAGAAGCTTCACCATCGCACGGGGTCAGGAGGCTACCTCGAAGCCCGGCCTAAGTGGGCCAAGGCTGAGAATGATCTGCTTGATAAAGGGATCGAACCAAAGACAATGAACTGGCCAGACTGTTGCCGGACTTGGTTCTTCGGGGCTGGCGGAACCGTGGACCCTGTATCAGGGAAATGCGTTTGGACAGACGAGCAAATGAACATACCAGTCAAGAAGCTAAAGCACTATATCGATGTAGCGTAGCAAGGGACGTTCGTTCCAGACAGAGAGAACGACGAGCTCACAATGGCCCACGGGAATCCTGAGCACCCTGGACGGACACGAGGCACGCCAGGCTCCATTCCGTGGAGGGCTGGGTTTCCGGACGCAGGTGGTTACAAATGCCAGGAGAGGAGGAAAAAAGTGCAGCAGACCCAAATGCAGGCACTGCATGCAAGGGTACAAGCGATAGAGGAATGAGAAGCAAATCGCAGCAAACGAACTGCCGAAGCTTCCCCCGAAGCTACCCCGCCATCTCAGCGGAGAAGCAGCGTGGCTTCCACCGAGCTGCTTCAGCCGGAGCATGTCTTGACGGCTCCTGCTAGCTATCCCATGGATGCTATCACGGAGTCTCAAAATTGCCCCCTTATGACGCAATGGATGAATTTGAAGGTCAAGGCGGCTGTTGGCTCTGTTTTTCCTACTGAACCCGGCGCAACTTTTCATTGCCGGCCAATTCCAGAAGGATATGCTAGAGTGATGGTGGATGAAATAACGGAGGGATTTGAGGACCTCCAGCTTGACCACCCTACCGGTGAAGGGGAGACTCAGCTGCGTTCTGCTTTGAAGACTCCATGCCTATGGCAGAAGGAGCTCATCAACCTTCCAAACTGGACGCCTCCGCCTCCTCCTCCTCCAGCGAGTCAGGGCACTCCGCCTCCTCCACCGCCTCCTCCTCCGGCGAGTGACGATCAGGGCACTCGACCTCCTTCTCCGGCACGTGGCGGCACTCCGCCTCCTTCTCCGCCTGCGCCGGCGTGCCCGGGCAGCCAGCCTCCTCCTTCTCCGCCTTGTCAGCAAGGGCGGAAGAGACCCGCCGCCGCTCCGGCTGCTCCGGCGCGTCGTAGTCCTTCTCCTCCTCCTCGTAAGCAAGGAAAGAAGACAGCCGCAGCCGCTCCGTCTGCTCTACCGGCATCTAGCAGTACAGCCAGAGGCGGGAGGCAATACAGATTCGGTCCTTCTCTGAAGACTCCAGAGAAGTTACCATACGAGAGGACCCCGGAGGAGAACGCCGACATCGCGCGAGCCGAAGTGAGGCACTTCTTGGGAGGGGTGAAAGCAAAGAAACATCCACCTCCAGAGGAGAAGGCTGATTCGGTGAAAGCGAAGCGCACTCTGGCTGCCTTGAAAAAACCAGCAAAGTCTCCACCGAAAAGCAACTATGAGCGCATTATTGAAAAGTCATTTGTCGAAGCAGAGCGGTCGGGAAGTACTATCAGTGATCAAAGGTTAAAAGAATGACGAGGTGGGAAAAAATTCCCCAGCTCGGCAAACAAGTGAACCAATCGTGCCCCCCGCTCAAGGTGCCTGCTAATGATACGAGGATGGTGCCCGGTTATAGCAATCTTGGAGATTACCTGCCTGACAATGTACATTATGAGTTCTTGGAGGTCGAGGAACACAGATACGAGTACGAGAAGCCTCTTGTCAAAGATGAAAGATCTCTAACAATGATGATGCGAAGATTCCATGATTGGTACATGAAAACCTGAAGAGAGTTTGGGGGGAGGAATACTTTGCCGCTGAGAGTTAGAGAGGAGCATGACCTCGTTGGAATTGAACTGTTGAATGTTCCATTTGAGGAGTTCTTCCAGTTTTTCAATCAAAAGGCCCTCGATAAAGCAACGGTGACTTGCTACTGTCTGTAAGTAGTACTACTTCTGTCATTAAGTCTCTCTGTATAGGTCAACTCTTTCATTGCATGTATTTATAATTATCCTCACTATATTATGCAGATTGAAGATCGCCGAATTGAAGAAAAGACAAATCAGTGATATTGGGTTCATTAACACAAATCTCATAGATGCAACTGAGGTTAAATATCGTGCCGAAGATACCGAGGCCAACTTGCTATGATCGTTGGTAATAAATGAAAACAAAGATATAATACTCTTTCCTTACAACTTCAAGTGAGTGTTACTGTCTTGTGCATATTCGGTTTTCCTTATTAATCCATGTTATAGTAATGTAATTGATGAGTTATGCATGCGTGCGCAGCTTCCACTATATTCTCCTAGAGATTAAGCTTGAGCAGGGACTAGTAACCCTCTTAGACTCGAGACGAAAAGATCCCCAGGACTATGCGGACATGACTCAAATGCTCGAGAAGTAAGTTAAATCGATCATTATCCACCATATCAACAACTTTGTTCATTTCCTGATATATCAAGTAATTGTTTTCTTTGTCTGGCAGGGTTTGGATAAAATTCACAAAAAAGCTCCGGGACTGCCGAAGAAGTTGCAATTTAGACACCCGAAAGTAAGTACTATATAGTAACATGTTCCACGCATCTCCTAGCGATTCAAGCGCTAGTTTCATCAGTACCATTTGGCATGCTTGCTTATCAGTTTGATTGACCTCTATTTCTTGTAAAGTGGTTGTGCCAGGAACAAGGGAATGATTTCTGTGGATACTACATTTTCGAGTCCATCCGCCATACGACCTGTGAACGAGGGTACTCTGACGAACAATATGAAGTGCGTAAGCAATAATATTCACAATTTTATTTTATTACCATCATTTGTGTTGAGTTTCATTTATTCATATATATATATATATATATATATATATATATATATATGTATGTATTGACCCCCTTCTTCAAATTAGATCTTTTGGATGCGGGATGAACTCCTAGCACCACATCGTATGCGAGCAATTCAAGAGGAATTAGCGGCATTCTTCCTTGACCATGTGATCGCTAAAGACGGAGAATACTATGTGGATCTTGTGTTCGTATATAATTAGGAGATTATATTGTCAGAGATAATTATTGTATATATGTAGCCGGTAGTGTCGGATAGATATACCAGAAGTTGTTCGACCAATCTCTCGGAGGAGAGGTGGTCGATATCACTTCTCTCTGTATGCATATATGTTCATGACGATCTTCTGTTTCCTTCATTTGCTTATTAGCTAGCTAGCGTGTCTAGTCCTCTCTATACGTATATAGTACGTAGCGTCGACCAAGCACGGACATAAGAGAGGACACTTCTCTCTATTAATTAGCTAGCTAACACAATATATGAAACACCTAAATTAACCTCCCAAAACCCCCAACCCCCCCCTTTCAAAAAAAACAAAATCCTCAACCCCTGAAATGCTGACGCGTGGATGCCTATTGGTCCCGGTTGGTGCCACCAACCGGGACCAAAGGCAAAAAAAACAAAAACCTCAGCCCCTGAAATACTGACGCGTGGATGCCTATTGGTCCCGGTTGGTGCCACCAACCAGGACCAAAGGCCCTCCTGCCTGGGCTCGGCACACCGGCCACGTGGAGGCCCATCTGTCCCGGTTCCTTTTTGAACCGGGACTAAAGGGCCAGGGCATTAGTAACGACCCTTTAGTCCCGGTTCAAAAACCGGGACAAAAGGCCCTTACCAACCGGGACAAAAGACCCTTTTTTCTATTACTGAGGCTAGTGAAGTATAACTCTAAGCAATGCGTGTGGAATATTTTGCACTTGAAATGTTCTATAAAATCGACTTAGATTCTATTATTATAATAATATATTTTGTTTATCTGTTGAGTGGGGTTGTCAAGAGAAAATAGCATTGGTAGATTCACCTGTGCCAATAAATTCAGATGAAGAAGAGTACTCATATGATTCAGACTATTCCAGGCAAGCTATATTTCTCCATATCTTAAAATATATCGTTTAAATATAACTTAATGTAAATCTAGATGTATGCTTAACTATTTTAATGTCTGCAGGTTGGAACACAACCATAAATCATGTTGTATCCAGGATAACAAGGATGATCCAGCCTCCCTAATCGAAAATGACCAAAATAGAGAGTTGTTATGTGCCTCTTCAGCTAACCAAACATCCACTATACGTAGTTTTTCTTCAATGGCTGTAGAGAACGATGATGATGATGCTTCAAGCAAATCACACTGCTACAGGTTTGTTGATCAACATAAAGTCCTTGATGCTAATTCCCATTTTTCACTTATTATTAAATCACACCTTGCACATCCTTAGAAAAATGCATCCAGATGGTATAACTACTCTTTTTGGGGAGAAGAGAATACCAAATTTAATGGAGCAGTCTATAAGAGCATACAGTAAAGATAAAATAGTAACTTTGTTCAAGCCTGAAGTAGGCATGATATTTGGCTCAGCAAGCGAAGGTTACCAGTTCTACAATTTATATTCATGGGTCCTTGGGTTCATCATAAGGAGTGATGACTCGTATACTAACACCAAGGGAGAGCAAACTATGCAACGATATTACTCTTACGCAAATAGATCTTTCTTATTCTTAACAAATATTTGTCTGACATTGCAGGGCATTGATAAGAAGACAAAGCTCAGCAGCACCAGATGTGGATGTCGTGCACGGCTAAAGTTGCTTAGGTCCAATGATTTACTATGCTATGTCAAGATATTCAATGAACAACACAACCATGATCTGGTTGAGAGTTGTGGCCAAAAAAAGCATTTGTTTTCTCATAGACACATAGATGATTCTACCAAAACTATGGTTAGGCACCTCCATGAGAATAATGTTAGCCTTACACAAGTAGAAAAGGGGGCAACGGTCCAGGTCGGGTCAGCCCATTAGTCCTGGTTCAGTCCAGAACCGGGACCAATGGGGGCATTGGACCCGGTTCGTGAGCCCAGGGGGCCGGCCGGGCCACGTGGGCCATTGGTCCCGGTTCGTCTGGACCTTTTGGTCCAGGTTGGTGGGACGAACCGGGACCAATGGGCCTCGCTCCTGGCCCACCACCATTGGTCCCGGTTGGTGGCTTGAACCGGGACCGAAGGCTCCCCTTTAGTCCCGGTTCATGCCACCAACCGGGACCAATGAGGTGCCTATATATACCCCCTCGAGTAAGAGCAAAGCACACTTCTCTATTTTTTCTGGCCGAGGGGGAGAGGGCTTGGTGGTGCTCTAGCTCACCTCCTATGAACACAAGGTGTTCGATGGAATGCTCGAGCCACACTACTTAAGCTTTCTCCTCTCCAAGCTCGTCCTCCAAGATCCATTTTCTGCAATATTTGTCTAGGTTTAGCGGTCCGTCACGCCCCGTCCCCGTCTTCACCGCCGTCGATCACCCACGCCGAGCTCATTGCCGGCACCACCGTGGTGAGCCTCTTGTTCTTATATTCTTTCTGAAAGGAAAAAATATTCTTACTTGTATGTTTACATAGATACTTGTATTATTCTCTTACTTTTATTATTGCATCTTATATAGTGCGATGGTTTTGGTATCCGCCCCCGTCGGCCCTCGTCCTGTCTATGATTCGGATGTGGTATATATATTATCTTTATAACTATTGGTTCATTTATTGTTTATGAAAATTATGTCGACCAACGTGACATTGATTTTATTTATGTAGGATGTATGTGAATTGGAAATTCCAACCGACCCTATTGTCGAGAGGTTAAATTTAGTTGAAGAAGAAAACAATTTGTTGAAGGAAAAAATAAAAAAAATTGAGGAGGAGAAGATGATATTGGAGTTGCATGTTGCGGATGCCGTCGATGATCACAAGATCAAGATGGATGCAATGCGGTTGAAGAATAGAAAGATTAGAAAATATGCCAATCATACTGAGGCTTGGTATCATTATGTCGTTCGATCAATTGTTACCTTGGTTGCGATTATGATCATATTTGTTTCGCATTGAATTTTTTTACATAGTTGCAATGTATGGTTTAATTAATTAGATGCTCTGGAGAGCTATATGTTGTTAGATGAGAACTATGTATGTACTTTGGTTTTAATGTGATGATGAACTTCTATTAATTTGGACACTTAATTATATATAATGCACGCAGATGAACCGGCAATGGATGTATGGTGACAAACACACCTCCGTGTGCATGAGTTTCTTGATGCGGCTGAGGCAAACAAGAAGAATGGTTTTTTGTGTTGTCCATGCACTGAATGTGGGAATTCGAGTTCTCACTCTAACCGGAAAATCCTTCACTCCCACCTGCTTTACAAGGGTTTCATGCCACACTATAATGTTTGGACGAGGCACGGAGAAATAGGGGTTATGATGGAAGACGGCCAAGAAGAAGAGTACGATGACAACTATGGGCCCCCTGAATACGGTGATGCTGCAACGGGGGGAGCTGGTGAAGATCAAGAGGAACCAAACGATGTGCCCAATGATGCTGCAACGGGTGAAGCTGCTGAAGATCAAGAGGAACCAGACGATGTGCCCGATGATGATGATCTCCGCCGGGTCATTGTCGATGCAAGGACGCAATGCGAAAGTCAAAAGGAGAAGTGGAAGTTCGATCGCATGTTAGAGGATCACAAAAAAGGGTTGTACCCCTATTGCGAAGATGGCAACACAAAGCTTGGTACCGTACTGGAATTGTTGCTGTGGAAGGAAGAGAATGCTGTGGCTGACAAAGGATTTGAGAAGCTACTGAAAATATTGAAGAAGAAGCTTCCAAAGGATAACGAATTGCCCGACAGTACATACGCAGCAAAGAAGGTCGTATGCCCTCTAGGATTGGAGGTGGAGAAGATACATGCATGCCCTAATGCAGTCCCTGCCCTAATGACTACATCCTCTACCGCGGTGCATACAAGGATCTGAATGCATGCCCGGTATGCGGTGCATTGTGGTATAAGATCAGACGAGATGACCCTGGTGATGTTGACTGCGAGCCCCCCAGGAAGAGGGTTCCTGCGAAGGTGATGTGGTATGCTCCTATAATACCATGGTTGGAACGTCTGTTCAGAAAGAAGAGCATCCTAAGTTGATGGCGATGGCACAGTGAGGACCGTAAGAAAGACGGGAAGTTGAGAGCACCCACTGACGGGTCGCAGTGGAGAAAAATCGAGAGAAAGTACTGGGATGAGTTTGCAAAGGACCCAAGGAACGTATGGTTTGCTTTAAGCGCGGATGGCATTAATCCTTTCGGGGAGCAGAGCAGCAATCACAGCACCTGGCCCGTGACTCTATGTATGTATAACCTTCCTCCTTGGATGTGCATGAAGCGGAAGTTCATTATGATGCCAGTTCTCATCCAAGGCCCTAAGCAACACGGCAACGACATTGATGTGTACCTAAGGCCATTAGTTGAAGAACTTTTACAGCTGTGGAATGGAAACGGTGTACGTACGTGGGATGAGCACAGACAGGAGTAATTTAACCTAAAGGCGTTGCTGTTCGTGACCATCAATGATTGGCCCCCTCTCAGTAACCTTTCAGGACAGACGGATACCACACATGCACGCACTGTTTAGATGACACTGAAAGTATATACCTGGACGAATGCAGGAAGAATGTGTACCTGGGCCATCATCGATTTCTTCCGACCAACCATCAATGTCGAAAGAAAGGCAAGCATTTCAAAGGCGAGGTACATCACCAGAAGAAGCCCGCCATGCGCACTGGTGATCACGTACTTGCTATGGTCAATGATTTACACGTAATCTTTGGAAAGGGTCCCGGCGGACACGCTGAGGGACACGCACCTATGTGGAAGAAGAAATCTATATTTTGGGACCTACCCTACTGGAAAGACCTAGAGGTCCTCTCTTCAATCGACATGATGCACATGACAAAGAACCTTTGCATGAACCCGCTAGGCTTCTTGGGCGTGTATGGGAAGACAAAAGATACACCTGAGGCACGGGAGGACCTACAACGTTTGCATGAAAAAGACGGCATGCCTCCGAAGTAGTATAAAGGTCCTGCCAGCTACGCTCTTATGAAAGAAGAGAAAGAAATCTTCTTTGAGTGCCTACTCAGTATGAAGGTCACGACTGGCTTCTCGTCGAATGTAAACGGAATAATAAATATGCCAGAGAAAAAGTTTCAGAACCTAAAGTCTCATGACTGCCACATGATTATGACGCAACTACTTCCGGTTGCATTGAGGGGGCTTCTACCGGAAAACGTCCGATTAGCCATTGTGAAGCTATGTGCATTCCTCAATGCAATCTCTCAGAAGGTGATCGATCCAGAAATCGTACCAAGGCTAAGGAGTGATGTGGCGCAATGTCTTGTCAGTTTCGAGCTGGTGTTCCCACCATCCTTCTTCAATATCATGATGCACGTCCTAGTTCATCTAGTCGACGAGATTGTCATCCTGGGGACCGTATTTTTACACAATATGTTCTCCTTTGAGAGGTTCATGGGAGTCCTAAAGAAATATGTCCGTAACCGCGCTAGGTCAGAAGGAAGCATCTCCATGGGCCATCAAGCAGAGGATGTCATCGGGTTTTGTGTTGACTTCATTCCCGGCCTTAAGAAGATAGGTCTCCCTAAATCGCTGTATGAGGGGAGACTTACTGGAAAAGGCACTCTTGGAAGGGACTCAATAATATGCAGGGACGGATATTCTTGGTCTCAAGCACACTACACAGTTCTACAGAACTCTACCATGGTGACCCCGTATGTCGATGAACACAAGAACAGTCTGCGCTCCAAACACCCGAAGCAGTGCGACGACTGGATTACATGTGAACACATCAGGACTTTCAGCAGTTGGTTGGAAACACGTCTCAGAGGTGACAACACTGTTTGTGATGAGCTGTACTTGTTGTCCAGGGGACAATCTTTGACTGTATTGACTTACATCAATGGGAATACATTTTACACGATCGCCCAAGATCAAAAGAGCACCAACCAAAACAGCGGTGTCCGCTTTGATGCAGCAACCAAGAGCGGAAAGGACACATATTATGGTTACATAGTGGACATATGGGAACTTGACTACGGACATGATTTTAAGGTCCCTTAGTTTAAGTGCAAATGGGTCAATCTGTCAGGAGGCGGGGTACAGGTAGACCCACAGTACAGAATGACAACAGTGGATCTGAAAAATCTTGGGTACACTGACGAACCGTTCGTCCTAGCCAATGTTATGGCACAGGTTATCTATGTGAAGGACATGTCTACCAAACCGAGAAAAATAAAAGATAAGGAAGCGAATACATGATACGAAGAGCCAAAGAGCCACATAGTTCTTTCAGGAAAAAGGGATATCCTGGGAGTGGAGGGTAAGACAAACATGTCTGAAGATTATGAAAAGTTTCATGAAATTCCTCCCTTCAATGTCAAGGCTGAACCAAGCATCCTGATAAACGATGAAGATTATCCATGGTTACGGCGCAATAAGCAAATGACACAAGCGAAGAAAAACTGAAGACTTTCTCCCGCAACTATTATGATGATACCATGCCAACTTTGTAACACACGAGTATGCTATGCCAACTTTTTCAGAGTACACTTGAAAACTATGAATTTAGGTCGAATTTTCTCTATAGGTGCATCTATGTTCATTTTTTTAGTAAAGTTAATCACATACTCGTGATTCACACAAATTTCAAAGAATTCAAATTTTAACTATTCAAATTTGGAAACTAATGGCACTAACAGAAAGTTTATAATTTTTCTAAAACTAATGGCACTAACAGAAAGTTTATAATTTTGCTGACCTAAAAGCAAAAAGAATTTTTATAGTAAAGTTATCCATAAACTAGTGATTCACACAAATTTTAAAAAATTCAAATTTAAACTATTCAAATTTTAAAACTAATGGCACGAACAGAAAGTTTATAATTTTTGTGACCTAAAAGAAAAAATCACTAAAAAACTATAAGTATTTAGTTCTAAGTAGAAATGAAAAAAATGGCAAAAAAATGCCACCTGCTGGGTCACCACGGCCTGAATACGACTAGAAACCCATCCATGGGCCAGGATTCAGGCCCGGAGAAGGACCAGCAGGCCCACAGGCATAGCAGTGCGAGATTAGGCCTAGAGGCCTGCAATTCAGAGGAGTTCAATGAAGATGGCGGGGCAGGGCTTATAAACAGGTCCTGCCGCTCCTTGGCTGGCGAGGTGGGACTAAACATCTCACCGCACCGCGGCTTTGGCAGGCGCAGGCCATTGGTCCCGGTTGGTGGCACCAACCGGGACCAAAGGCCGTCGCTTCCCGACCTTTGGGCTGCTAAAAAGAGGCCTTTGGTCCCGGTTGGTGGCACCAATCGGGACTAAAGGGGGCATTGGTCCCGGTTTGAGCCACGAACCGGGACCAATGCTCGGTCTATATATACAAGACTTGTGAAAATTTTGGTTTAGTTCTTCGATCCCGCCCCGACGACGCCGCCAGGCTACCCC